>NW_028317984.1:0-300000 GCF_062004578.1 Staurois parvus
CACTACCATACACATCCCCTTCCCTCCTTCCCTCCCTCCCCTTCCTTCCTTTCTCCATCTATCCATCCCTTCCTTTCTCCCTTCTTCCTCCCTTCCCCCTCTTCCTTCCTTCCTTCCTTCCATCCCCTTTCTTCCATCCTTACTCCCCTCCATTTCCCTTCCTCCCCTCCATTCCTTCCTTACTCCCTTTCTTCCTCCCTCCATCCATTCTCTCCTTCCATTTTCTCTTTCCTTCCTTCCTTCCTCCATCCATTCCCTCCCTTCCTTACTTCTTTCCTTTTCTTTTTTTTTTCCTTCCTTACTTACTCTATCCACTCCTTCTGTCAGGGCTCCAGGGTATGACCAGAGGTATGTGAACTGACGCAGGGAAACGCAGGCTTCAGATATGTTATAAACAATATAATTTATTAACCCTAACAATACAAACGCAGTGCAATACTAAAACATAACACAGTGCAAACGAACCAAACCACCCACAGATAACAATACATACAATGCAAGCATCGTCAGGCAGGCCGGGTCAATAACAATCGGGCAGGTAGGAACAGGAGGAGCAGGCAGAGAGTAGTCAGGTCACGAGCCGGGTACAGCAACTAACTAGCAGGTAGGTACAGGGGGTCAGGCAGAGAATGGTTGGGGTCACAAGCCAGGGATCAAACAGGAGAAGTCAGCAGAGGTCCGGATCAGGCAGGGTCAGCAACGAATCAGTCAGACAGGAACAGAGACAGGAACAGGAACAGGGATGCAGGTAACAAGATACAGGGGCCCATAGAAAATGCACACACCAAGGCACAGACTGCAGGTCTGGCCATTCCTTAAATACACTTGCATAATCAGCTTCAGGTGTTTGGCTGACTACAGGGTTTGAGTCTCTGATTGCTGAGAACACCCGCTGGCCAGCCCTGTACTGCAGCCCACAAGGCATGTGAGTCCCACCATTACTGGCAAGTCCAATTCCTGACACCTTCCTTCCCTCCCTTATCTTCCTTCCTTTTTTCCTCCCATTCCTTTCTTCCTCCCATCCCTTCCCTTCCATCTTCCTCCCTCCCCCTCCATTCCATTCCTTCCTTCCTTCTTTCTTACCTTCCTTCCTCCATTCCCTCCCTTCTTCCCTTCCCTCCTTTCCTTCTTTCTTCCATCCATTCCCTTCTTTTCTTCCTTCCTTTTCTGCTTCCTTCCTCCCTCCATTTAATTCCCTCCTCCCTTTACTTATTTTCTTTTTCTTCTTTTTCCTTCCTTACTTACTTACTCTATCCATTTCCTTCCTTCCCTCCCTTATCTTCCTCCTTTTTTCCTCCCATTCCTTTCTTCCTCCATCCCTTCCCTTCCATCTTTCCTCCCTCCCCTCCATTCTTCCTTCTCCTCCTTCCTCTCCTCTTTCCTCCATCCAATCATTCTCTTGCTTTTCTTCCTTCCTTCCTCCATCCCTTCCCACCCTCCCTTTTCTTCCTTACTTTTCTCCTTCCTTCCTCAGTCCATTCCTCCTCCATTTTCTTCCTTCCTTTTTTCCTTCCTTCATCCATTCCCTCCCTCCCTTTTCTTCCTTCCTTTTTTCTTCCTTCCTTTCCTTCTTTCTTTCGTCCCTCCCCTCCATTCCTTCCTTCCCTTCCTTTTTCCTTCTTACTTCCCGTTCTTTCTTCATCCCCTTTCTTCCATCCTTCCTTCCTCCATCCTCCTCCTTCAATCATCAATACCCTCCCTTTTCTACCTTTTATTTCCTTTCTTTTATTCCTTTCTTCTTTTCTTCCTTCCTCCATCTATTTCCTCCCCTACCTTCCTCCCTTCCTCCTTCCATTCGTTCCTCTCCTCCCTTCCTTTCTCCCTTCTTCCCTCTTTCCCTCCCTCCCTCCCTCCCTCCTTCCTTCCTCCCTTCCTTCCTTCTTCCTTTTCTTCTTCCTTTCTCCATCCATTCCCTCCCTCCCTCCCTTTTTCTTCCTTTCCTTTCCTTTCCTTTCTCCATCCACTCTCTTTTCTTCCTTCCCTCCTCTCCCTTCTTTTCTTCCTTTCTCCCTCCATCCATTCCCTCCCCTCCTTCCTTCCTCTCTTTCTTCCTTCCTCCATTCATTCCTTTCCTCCTTTTCTTCCTTCCATTCCTTCATTCCTCCATTCCTTGCCTTCCTTCTTTCCTCCCTCCCTTCCATTCCTTCCTTCCTTCTTTCTTCCATCCATTCCCTCTCTTTTCTTTCTTCCTTTTCTGCTTCCTTCCTTACTTCCTCCATCCATTCCCTCTCTCCCTTTTCTTCTTTCCTTTCTTCTCTTCTTTCTCTTTCTTCCCTCCTTCCTCTATACCCTTTCTTCCTTTCCTTCCTACTTTCCTTCCTTCCTGTGTTCCTTTCTTCCTTCCTGTATCCCCTTACATACCTCCTCCCTTGCCCTTCCTTTCACCGTCCTTTCTCTTCCTTCCTTTGTCTCCTTTCTTCCTTCCCTTGCTTCCGCCATCCACTTTCTTGCTTCCTTTCCTTCCTTCCTTCCTTTCTCCCTCCATCCATTCCTTCCCCTCCCTTCCTCCCTCCCATCCCCCTCTTCCTTCCTTTCCTCCTTCTTTATTTTCCTTCCATTCCTACCCTTCTTTCCTCTATCCCCTTTCCTCCATCCATCTTTCTTTCTTTCTTTCTTTCTTTCTTTCTTTCTTTCTTTCTTTCTTTCTTTCTTTCTTTCTTTCTTTCTTTCTTTCCCTTTTCTTCGTTCCTACATTCCTGCCTTCCTCCATCCCCATTCTTCCATCCATCCCCTCTATCCCTCCCTTCTCTTCCTTCCTTATTTCCTTTTCCTTTTCTCCCTTCTTCCCTACCTTCCTCCCCTCCTTCCTTCCATCCTTCATTCCTCACTTTCTTTCCTCCATCCATTCCCTAACTCACTTTTCTTTATTCCTTCCTTCTATTCTTCCCTTTCTTCTTTCCCTTCCATCCTCTATTCCCTTCCTTCCTTCCTCCCCTCCCCTCCCTTTCCTTCCCTCCTTCCTTCCTTCCTCCCTTTCTTCCTTCCTCCTTCCCTTTTTTTCCTTTCCTTTCCTTCCCTTCCCTGTAAATACCACACACTGTACATTCACTCCACACTGTACATTCCCTATTTAATATTACCACATTTTCAGACACTATTTAACCATACCCCTTTTAAGCCACACCAAATATTTAACGCCCTTTAACCACACACACTTTTCACAGCGGTACACTTCGCATTTTTTCGCTGTCACTGCCCAAGGCCCACTTTTGATCTTGCAGACGAGCCCATTGATTTCATGATAGACGTCTGGTGTGGTATAAAGTATGTTACCTCTATAAGGTGTATATATATCCAGTTTGTTTGGTGCGGTATACAGTATATCCCCTATTTACCATACATTATATTGCCAAAAGTATTGGGACACCTGTCTTTACACACAAATTAAATTTAATGGCATCCCAGTCTTAGTCCGTAGAGTTCAATATTGAGTTAGCCCTCCCTTTGCAGCAATAACAGCTTCAACTCTTCTGGGAAGGCTATCCACAAGGTTTAGGAGTGTATTTATGGGAATGTTTGACCATTCTTCTAGAAATGCATTTGTAAGGTCAGGCACTGATGTTGGACAAGAAGGCCTGGCTCGCAGTCTAAGTTCCAATTCATCCCAAAGGTGTTCTGTTGGGTTGAGGTCAGGACTCTGTGCAGGCCAGTAAAGTTCCTCCACCCTAAACTCACTCATCCATGTTTTTATGGACCTTTGTGTACTGGTGCACAGTCATGTTTAAACAGGAAGGGGGCATCCCCAAACTGTTCCCACAAAGTTGGGAGCATGAAATTGTCCAAAATGTCTTGGTATGCTGACGCCTTAAGAGTTCCCTTCACTGGAACTAGGGGGCCAAGCCAAACCTCTGAAAAACAACGCCTCACCCTAATCCCCCCTCCACCAAACTTTACATTTGGCACAATGCAATCAGGCAAGTACCGTTCTGGCAACCACCAAACCCAGACACGTCCATCAGATTGCCAGACAGAGAAGTGTGATACATCACTCCAGAGAACACATCTCCACTGCTCTAGAGTCCAGTGGCGGTGTGCTTTACACCACTGCATCCGACACTTTGCATTGCACTTGGTGATGTAAGGCTTGGATGCAGCTGCTCGGCCATGGAAACCTATCCCCTATAAATGGTGTGGCATACAGTATATCTCCTATATAGGCTACGTATCCCCTATAAATGGTGTGGCGTACAGTATATCTCCTATATAGGCTACGTATCCCCTATATACGGTGTGGCGCAGAGTAGATCTCCTATATAGGCTACGTATCCCCTATATACGGCGTGGCGCAGAGTAGATCTCCTATATAGGCTACGTGTTCCCTATATACGGCGTGGCGCACAGTAGATCTCCTATATAGGCTACGTATCCCCTATATACGGCGTGGCGCACAGTAGATCTCCTATATAGGCTACGTATCCCCTATATACGGCGTGGCGCACAGTAGATCTCCTATATAGGCTACGTATCCCCTATATATGGCGAGGTGCACAGTATATCTCCTATAGCGCTGAGTAAACCCTTTGGCGCTATATAAACTTGATGTAATAATAATAATATAGGCTACGTATCCCCTATATATGGTGTGGCGCACAGTATATCTCCTATACAGGCTACGTATCCCCTATATACGGCGTGGCGCACAGTATATCTCTTATACAGGCTACATATCCCCTATATACGGTGAGGCATACAGTATATCTCCTATATAGGCTATGTATTCCCTATATACAGTGTGGCGCGCAGTATATCTCCTATATAGGCTACATATCCCCTATATACGGCGAGGCATACAGTATATCTCCTATATAGGCTACGTATTCCCTATATAAAGCGTGGCGCACAGTATATCTCCTATATAGGCTACGTATCCCCTATATACGGCGTGGCGCACAGTATATCTCCTATATAGGCTACGTATCCCCTATATACAGCGAGGCATACAGTATATCTCCTATATAGGCTATGTATCCCTTATATACGGTGTGGCGCACAGTATATCTCCTATACAGGCTACGTATCCCCTATATACGGCGTGGTGCACAAAAGATCTCCTATATAGGCTACGTATCCCCTATATACGGCGTGGCGCACAGCATATCTCCTGTATAGGCTACGTATCCCCTATATACGGCGTAGAGCACAGCATATCTCTTATATAGGCTACGTATCCCCTATATACGGCGTGGCGCACAGTATATCTCCTATACAGGCTACGTATCCTCTATATACGGCGTGGCGCACAGTAGATCTCCTATACAGGCTACGTATCCCCTATATACGGCGTGGAGCACAGTAGATCTCCTATACAGGCTACGTATCCCCTATATACGGCGTGGCGCACAGTAGATCTCCTATATAGGCTACGTATCCCCTATATAAGGCGTGGCGCACAGTATATCTCCTATACAGGCTACGTATCCCCTATATACGACGTGGCGCACAGTATATCTCCTATACAGGCTACGTATCCCCTATATACGGACTGGCGCACAGTATATCTTCTATACAGGCTACTTATTCCCTATATACGGCGTGGCGCACAGTAGATCTCCTATATAGGCTACCTATCCCCTATATACGGCAAGGCATACAGTATATCTCCTATATAGGCTACGCATCCCCTATATACGGCGTGGCGGACAGTATATCTCCTATATAGGCTACATATCCCCTATATACGGCGTAGAGCACAGTATATCTCCTATATAGGCTACATATCCCCTATATACGGCGTAGAGCACAGTATATCTCCTATATAGGCTACGTATCCCCTATATACAGCGTGCCGCACAGTATATCTCCAATATAGGCTACGTATCCCCTATATACGGCGAGGCATACAGTATATCTCCTATATAGGCTACGTATCCCTTATATATGGCGTGGCGCACAGTATATCTCCTATACAGGCTACGTATCCCCTATATACGGCGTGGCGCACAGTAGATCTCCTATATAGGCTACGTATCCCCTATATACGGCGTGGCGCACAGCATATCTCCTGTATAGGCTACGTATCCTCTATATACGGCGTAGAGCACAGCATATCTCTTATATAGGCTACGTATCCTCTATATACGGCGTGGCGCACAGTAGATCTCCTATATAGGCTACGTATCCCCTATATATGGCGTGGCGCACAGTAGATCTCCTATATAGGCTACGTACCCCCTATATACGGCGTGGCACACAGTAGATCTCCTATATAGGCTACGTATCCCCTATATACGGCGTGGTGCACAGTATATCTCCTATAGCGCTGAGTAAACCCTTTGGCGCTATATAAACTCGATGTAATTAATAATAATATAGGCTACGTATCCCCTATATATGGTGTGGCGCACAGTATATCTTCTATACAGGCTACGTATCCCCTATATACGGCGTGGCGCACAGTATATCTCTTATACAGGCTACATATCCCCTATATACGGTGAGGCATACAGTATATCTCCTATATAGGCTACGTATCCCCTACATACGGCATGGCGCACAGTAGATCTCCTATATAGGCTAAGTATCCCCTATATAAGGCTTGGCGCACAGTATATCTCCTATATAGGCTACGTATCCCCTATATACGGCAAGGCAGACAGTATATCTCCTATACAGGCTACATATCCCCTATATACGGCGTGGCGCACAGTATATCTTCTATATAGGTTACGTATCCCTTATATACGGCGTGGCGCACAGTTTATCTTTTATATAGGCTACATATCCCCTATATACGGTGAGGCATACAGTATATCTCCTATATAGGCTATGTATTCCCTATATACAGTGTGGCGCGCAGTATATCTCCTATATAGGCTACATATCCCCTATATACGGCGAGGCATACAGTATATCTCCTATATAGGCTACGTATTCCCTATATACGGCGTGGCGGACAGTATATCTCCTATATAGGCTACATATCCCCTATATACGGCGTAGAGCACAGTATATCTCCTATATAGGCTACATATCCCCTATATACGGCGTAGAGCACAGTATATCTCCTATATAGGCTACGTATCCCCTATATACAGCGTGCCGCACAGTATATCTCCAATATAGGCTACGTATCCCCTATATACGGCGAGGCATACAGTATATCTCCTATATAGGCTACGTATCCCTTATATATGGCGTGGCGCACAGTATATCTCCTATACAGGCTACGTATCCCCTATATACGGCGTGGCGCACAGTAGATCTCCTATATAGGCTACGTATCCCCTATATACGGCGTGGCGCACAGCATATCTCCTGTATAGGCTACGTATCCTCTATATACGGCGTAGAGCACAGCATATCTCTTATATAGGCTACGTATCCCCTATATACGGCGTGGCGCACAGTAGATCTCCTATATAGGCTACGTATCCCCTATATATGGCGTGGCGCACAGTAGATCTCCTATATAGGCTACGTACCCCCTATATACGGCGTGGCACACAGTAGATCTCCTATATAGGCTACGTATCCCCTATATACGGCGTGGTGCACAGTATATCTCCTATAGCGCTGAGTAAACCCTTTGGCGCTATATAAACTCGATGTAATTAATAATAATATAGGCTACGTATCCCCTATATATGGTGTGGCGCACAGTATATCTTCTATACAGGCTACGTATCCCCTATATACGGCGTGGC
Organism: Staurois parvus; assembly: GCF_062004578.1. Lineage (NCBI taxonomy): Eukaryota > Metazoa > Chordata > Amphibia > Anura > Ranidae > Staurois > Staurois parvus. The sequence continues at coordinate 7,644 of NW_028317984.1, forward strand.
GCACAGTATATCTCTTATACAGGCTACATATCCCCTATATACGGTGAGGCATACAGTATATCTCCTATATAGGCTACGTATCCCCTACATACGGCATGGCGCACAGTAGATCTCCTATATAGGCTAAGTATCCCCTATATAAGGCTTGGCGCACAGTATATCTCCTATATAGGCTACGTATCCCCTATATACGGCAAGGCAGACAGTATATCTCCTATACAGGCTACATATCCCCTATATACGGCGTGGCGCACAGTATATCTTCTATATAGGTTACGTATCCCTTATATACGGCGTGGCGCACAGTTTATCTTTTATATAGGCTACATATCCCCTATATACGGTGAGGCATACAGTATATCTCCTATATAGGCTATGTATTCCCTATATACAGTGTGGCGCGCAGTATATCTCCTATATAGGCTACATATCCCCTATATACGGCGAGGCATACAGTATATCTCCTATATAGGCTACGTATTCCCTATATAAAGCGTGGCGCACAGTATATCTCCTATATAGGCTACGTATCCCCTATATACGGCGTGGCGCACAGTATATCTCCTATATAGGCTACGTATCCCCTATATACAGCGAGGCATACAGTATATCTCCTATATAGGCTATGTATCCCTTATATACGGTGTGGCGCACAGTATATCTCCTATACAGGCTACGTATCCCCTATATACGGCGTGGTGCACAAAAGATCTCCTATATAGGCTACGTATCCCCTATATACGGCGTGGCGCACAGCATATCTCCTGTATAGGCTACGTATCCCCTATATACGGCGTAGAGCACAGCATATCTCTTATATAGGCTACGTATCCCCTATATACGGCGTGGCGCACAGTATATCTCCTATACAGGCTACGTATCCTCTATATACGGCGTGGCGCACAGTAGATCTCCTATACAGGCTACGTATCCCCTATATACGGCGTGGAGCACAGTAGATCTCCTATACAGGCTACGTATCCCCTATATACGGCGTGGCGCACAGTAGATCTCCTATATAGGCTACGTATCCCCTATATAAGGCGTGGCGCACAGTATATCTCCTATACAGGCTACGTATCCCCTATATACGACGTGGCGCACAGTATATCTCCTATACAGGCTACGTATCCCCTATATACGGACTGGCGCACAGTATATCTTCTATACAGGCTACTTATTCCCTATATACGGCGTGGCGCACAGTAGATCTCCTATATAGGCTACCTATCCCCTATATACGGCAAGGCATACAGTATATCTCCTATATAGGCTACGCATCCCCTATATACGGCGTGGCGGACAGTATATCTCCTATATAGGCTACATATCCCCTATATACGGCGTAGAGCACAGTATATCTCCTATATAGGCTACATATCCCCTATATACGGCGTAGAGCACAGTATATCTCCTATATAGGCTACGTATCCCCTATATACAGCGTGCCGCACAGTATATCTCCAATATAGGCTACGTATCCCCTATATACGGCGAGGCATACAGTATATCTCCTATATAGGCTACGTATCCCTTATATATGGCGTGGCGCACAGTATATCTCCTATACAGGCTACGTATCCCCTATATACGGCGTGGCGCACAGTAGATCTCCTATATAGGCTACGTATCCCCTATATACGGCGTGGCGCACAGCATATCTCCAGTATAGGCTACGTATCCTCTATATACGGCGTAGAGCACAGCATATCTCTTATATAGGCTACGTATCCCCTATATACGGCGTGGCGCACAGTAGATCTCCTATATAGGCTACGTATCCCCTATATATGGCGTGGCGCACAGTAGATCTCCTATATAGGCTACGTACCCCCTATATACGGCGTGGCACACAGTAGATCTCCTATATAGGCTACGTATCCCCTATATACGGCGTGGTGCACAGTATATCTCCTATAGCGCTGAGTAAACCCTTTGGCGCTATATAAACTCGATGTAATTAATAATAATATAGGCTACGTATCCCCTATATATGGTGTGGCGCACAGTATATCTTCTATACAGGCTACGTATCCCCTATATACGGCGTGGCGCACAGTATATCTCTTATACAGGCTACATATCCCCTATATACGGTGAGGCATACAGTATATCTCCTATATAGGCTACGTATCCCCTACATACGGCATGGCGCACAGTAGATCTCCTATATAGGCTAAGTATCCCCTATATAAGGCTTGGCGCACAGTATATCTCCTATATAGGCTACGTATCCCCTATATACGGCAAGGCAGACAGTATATCTCCTATATAGGCTACGTATCCCCTATATACGGTGTGGCGCACAGTATATCTCCTATATAGGCTACGTATCCCCTATATACTGCGTGGCGCACAGTAGATCTCCTATATAGGCTACGTATCCCCTATATAAGGCTTGGCGCACAGTATATCTCCTATATAGGCTACGTATCCCCTATATACGGAAAGGCAGACAGTATATCTCCTATATAGGCTACGTATCCCCTATATACGGCGTGGCGCACAGTATATCTCCTATACAAGCTACGTATCCCCTATATACGGCGTGGCGCAAGTATATCTCCTATACAGGCTACGTATCCCCTATATACGGCGTGGCGCACAGTATATTTCCTATACAGGCTACGTATCCCCTATATACGGCGTGGCGCACAGTAGATCTCCTATACAGGCTACGTATCCCCTATATACGGCGTGGCGCACAGTAGATCTCCTATACAGGCTACGTATCCCCTATATACGGCGTGGCGCACAGTAGATCTCCTATACAGGCTACGTATCCCCTATATACGGCGTGGCGCACAGTAGATCTCCTATATAGGCTAGTATCCCCTATATACAGCGTGGCGCACAGTAGATCTCCAATAAAGGCTACGTATCCCCTATATACGGCGTGGCGCACAGTGGATCTCCTATATAGGCTACGTATCCCCTATATACGGCGTGGCGCACAGTAGATCTCCTATACAGGCTACGTATCCCCTACATACGGCGTGGCGCACAGTATATCTCCTATACAGGCTACATATCCCCTACATACGGCGTGGCGCACAGTATATCTTCTATATAGGTTACGTATCCCCTATATACGGCGTGGCGCACAGTTTATCTTTTATATAGGCTACGTATCCCCTATATACGGCGTGGCGCACAGTATATCTCCTATATAGGCTACGTATCCCCTATATACGGCGTGGCGCACAGTATATCTCCTATACAGGCTACGTATCCTCTATATACGGCGTGGCGCACAGTAGATCTCCTATAAAGGCTACGTATCCCCTATATACGGCGTGGCGCACAGCATATCTCCTGTATAGGCTACGTATCCCCTATATACGGCGTGGCGCACACTAGATCTCCTATATAGGCTAGTATCCCCAGTATACGGCGTGGCGCACAGTAGATCTCCTATAAAGGCTACGTATCCCCTATATACGGCGTGGCGCACAGTAGATCTCCTATATAGGCTACGTATCCCCTATATACAGCGTGCCGCACAGTAGATCTTCTATACAGGCTACATATCCCCTATATACGGCGTGGCGCACAGAATATCTCCTATACAGGCTACGTACCCCTATATACGGTGTGGCGCATAGTATATCTCCTATACAGGCTATTTATCCCCTATATACGGCGAGGCATAGAGTATATCTCCTATACAGGCTATGTATCCCCCATATACGGCTTGGCGCACAGTATATCTCCTTTACAGGCTACTTATCCCCTATATACGGCGTGGCGCACAGTATATCTTCTATACAGGCTACTTATTCCCTATATATGGCGTGGCGCACAGTAGATCTCCTATATAGGCTACGCATCCCCTATATACGGCGTGGCATACAGTATATCTCCTATATAGGCTACGCATCCCCTATATACGGCGTGGAGCACATTATATCTCCTATATAGGCTACGCATCCCCTATATACGGCGTGGCGCACAGTATATCTCCTATATAGGCAACGTATCCCCTATATATGGCATGGCGCACAGTATATCTCCTATATAGGCTACGTATCCCCTATATACGGCATGGCGCACAGTAGATCTCCTATATAGGCTACGTATCCCCTATATAAGGCTTGGCGCACAGTATATCTCCAATATAGGCTACGTATCCCCTATATACGGCAAGGCAGACAGTATATCTCCTATATAGGCTACGTATCCCCTATATACGGCGTGGCGCACAGTATATCTCCTATACAGGCTACGTATCCCCTATATATGGCGTGGCGCACAGTATATCTCCTATACAGGCTACGTATCCCCTATATAAGGCTTGGCGCACAGTAGATCTCCTATATAGGCTAGTATCCCCTATATACGGCGTGGCGCACAGTAGATCTCCTACAAAGGCTACGTATCCCCTATATACGGCGTGGCGCACAGTAGATCTCCTATATAGGCTACGTATCCCCTATATATGGCGTGGCGCACAGTAGATCTCCTATACAGGCTACGTATCCCCTACATACGGCATGGCGCACAGTATATCTTCTATATAGGTTACGTATCCCCTATATACGGCGTGGCGCACAGTTTATCTTTTATATAGGCTACGTATCCCCTATATACGGCGTGGCGCACAGTATATCTCCTATATAGGCTACGTATCCCCTATATACGGCGTGACGCACAGTATATCTCCTATACAGGCTACGTATCCCCTATATACGGCGTGGCGCACAGTAGATCTCCTATACAGGCTACGTATCCCCTATATACGGCGTGGCGCACAGCATATCTCCTGTATACGCTACGTATCCCCTAAATACGGCGTAGAGCACAGCATATCTCCTATATAGGCTACGTATCCCCTATATACGGCGTGGGGCACACTAGATCTCCTATATAGGCTAGTATCCCCTGTATACGGCGTGGCGCACAGTAGATCTCCTATAAAGGCTACGTATCCCCTATATACGGCGTGGCGCACAGTAGATCTCCTATATAGGCTACGTATCCCCTATATACGGCGTGCCGCACAGTAGATCTTCTATACAGGCTACGCATCCCCTATATACGGCGTGGCGCACATTATATCTCCTATATAGGCTACGCATCCCCTATATACGGCGTGGCGCACAGTATATCTCCTATATAGGCAACGTATCCCCTATATACGGCTTGGCGCACAGTATATCTCCTTTACAGGCTACTTATCCCCTATATACGGCGTGGCGCACAGTATATCTTCTATACAGGCTACTTATTCCCTATATATGGCGTGGCGCACAGTAGATCTCCTATATAGGCTACGCATCCCCTATATACGGCGTGGCATACAGTATATCTCCTATATAGGCTACGCATCCCCTATATACGGCGTGGCGCACAGTATATCTCCTATATAGGCTACGCATCCCCTATATACGGCGTGGCGCACAGTATATCTCCTATATAGGCTACGCATCCCCTATATACGGCGTGGCGCACAGTATATCTCCTATATAGGCAACGTATCCCCTATATACGGAGTGGCGCACAGTATATCTTCTATATAGGCTACGTATCCCCTATATACGGCATGGCGCACAGTAGATCTCCTATATAGGCTACGTATCCCCTATATAAGGCTTGGCGCACAGTATATCTCCAATATAGGCTACGTATCCCCTATATACGGCAAGGCAGACAGTATATCTCCTATATAGCCTACGTATCCCCTATATACGGCGTGGCGCACAGCATATCTCCTATACAGGCTACGTATCCCCTATATATGGCGTGGCGCACAGTATATCTCCTATACAGGCTACGTATCCCCTATATACGGCGTGGCGCACAGCATATCTCCTGTATAGGCTACGTATCCTCTATATATGGCGTAGAGCACAGCATATCTCTTATATAGGCTACCTATCCCCTATATACGGCTTGGCGCACAGTAGATCTCCTATATAGGCTAGTATCCCCTATATACGGCGTGGGGCACAGTAGATCTCCTACAAAGGCTACGTATCCCCTATATACGGCGTGGCGCACAGTAGATCTCCTATATAGGCTACGTATCCCCTATATATGGCGTGGCGCACAGTAGATCTCCTATACAGGCTACGTATCCCCTACATACGGCATGGCGCACAGTATATCTCCTATACAGGCTACATATCCCCTATATATGGCGTGGCGCACAGTTTATCTTTTATATAGGCTACGTATCCCCTATATACGGCGTGGCGCACAGTATATCTCCTATATAGGCTACGTATCCCCTATATACGGCGTGACGCACAGTATATCTCCTATACAGGCTACGTATCCCCTATATACGGCGTGGCGCACAGTAGATCTCCTATACAGGCTACGTATCCCCTATATACGGCGTGGCGCACAGCATATCTCCTGTATAGGCTACGTATCCCCTAAATACGGCGTAGAGCACAGCATATCTCCTATATAGGCTACGTATCCCCTATATACGGCTTGGTGCACGGTATATCTCCTATATAGGCTACGTATCCCCTATATACGGCGTGGCGCACGGTATATCTCCTATATAGACTACGTATCCCCTATATACGGCGTGGCGCACGGTATATCTCCTATATAGGCTAAGTATCCCCTATATACGGCGTGGCGCACAGTATATCTCCTATACAGGCTACGTATCCCCTATATACGGCGTGGCGCACACTAGATCTCCTATATAGGCTAGTATCCCCTATATACGGCGTGGCGCACAGTAGATCTCCTATAAAGGCTACGTATCCCCTATATACGGCGTGGCGCACAGTAGATCTCCTATATAGGCTACGTATCCCCTATATACGGCGTGCCGCACAGTAGATCTTCTATACAGGCTACATATCCCCTATATACGGCGTGGCGCACAGAATATCTCCTATACAGGCTACGTACCCCTATATACGGCGTGGCGCACAGTATATCTCCTATACAGGCTATGTATCCCCCATATACGGCTTGGCGCACAGTATATCTCCTTTACAGGCTACTTATCCCCTATATATGGCGTGGCGCACAGTATATCTTCTACACAGGCTACTTATTCCCTATATATGGCGTGGCGCACAGTATATCTCCTATATAGGCTACGCATCCCCTATATACGGCGTGGCGCACAGTATATCTCCTATATAGGTTACATATCCCCTATATACGGCGAGGCATACAGTATATCTCCTATATAGGCTACGTATTCCCTATATACGGCGTGGCGCACAGTATATCTCCTATAAAGGCTACATATCCCCTATATACGGCGTAGCGCACAGTATATCTTCTATATAGGTTACGCATCCCCTATATACGGCGTGGCGCACAGTTTATCTTTTATATAGGCTACGTATCCCCTATATACGGCGTGGCGCACAGTATATCTCCTATATAGGCTACGTATCCCCTATATACGGCGTGGCACACAGTATATCTCCTATACAGGCTACGTATCCCCTATATACGGCGTGGCGCACAGTAGATCTCCTATACAGGCTACGTTTCCCCTATATACGGTGTGGCGCACAGCATATCTCCTGTATAGGCTACGTATCCCCTATATACGGCGTAGAGCACAGCATATCTCCTATATAGGCTACGTATCCCCTATATACGGCTTGGTGCACAGTATATCTCCTATATAGGCTACGTATCCCCTATATACGGCGTGGCGCACAGTATATCTCCTATATAGGCTACGTATCCCCTATATACGGCGTGGCGCACAGTATATCTCCTATATAGGCTACGTATCCCCTATATACGGCGTGGCGCACAGTATATCTCCTATACAGGCTATGTATCCCCTATATACGGCGTGGCGCACACTAGATCTCCTATATAGGCTAGTATCCCCTATATACGGCGTGGCGCACAGTAGATCTCCTATAAAGGCTACGTATCCCCTATATACGGCGTGGCGCACAGTAGATCTCCTATATAGGCTACGTATCCCCTATATACAGCGTGCCGCACAGAAGATCTTCTATACAGGCTACATATCCCCTATATACGGCGTGGCGCACAGAATATCTCCTATACAGGCTACGTACCCCTATATACGGCGTGGCGCATAGTATATCTCCTATACAGGCTATTTATCCCCTATATACGGCGAGGCATAGAGTATATCTCCTATACAGGCTATGTATCCCCCATATACAGCTTGGCGCACAGTATATCTCCTTTACAGGCTACTTATCCCCTATATACGGCGTGGCGCACAGTATATCTTCTATACAGGCTACTTATTCCCTATATATGGCGTGGCGCACAGTAGATCTCCTATATAGGCTACCTATCCCCTATATACGGCGTGGCGCACGGTATATCTCCTATATAGGCTACGTATCCCCTATATACGGCGTGGCGCACAGTATATCTCCTATACAGGCTACGTATCCCCTATATACGGCGTGGCGCACACTAGATCTCCTATATAGGCTAGTATCCCCTATATACGGCGTGGCGCACAGTAGATCTCCTATAAAGGCTACGTATCCCCTATATTCGGCGTGGCGCACAGTAGATCTCCTATATAGGCTACGTATCCCCTATATACGGCGTGCCGCACAGTAGATCTTCTATACAGGCTACATATCCCCTATATACGGCGTGGCGCACAGAATATCTCCTATACAGGCTACGTACCCCTATATACGGCGTGGCGCACAGTATATCTCCTATACAGGCTATGTATCCCCCATATACGGCTTGGCGCACAGTATATCTCCTTTACAGGCTACTTATCCCCTATATATGGCGTGGCGCACAGTATATCTTCTATACAGGCTACTTATTCCCTACATATGGCGTGGCGCACAGTATATCTCCTATATAGGCTACGCATCCCCTATATACGGCGTGGCGCACAGTATATCTCCTATATAGGCTACATATCCCCTATATACGGCGAGGCATACAGTATATCTCCTATATAGGCTACGTATTCCCTATATACGGCGTGGCGCACAGTATATCTCCTATAAAGGCTACATATCCCCTATATACGGCGTAGCGCACAGTATATCTTCTATATAGGTTACGCATCCCCTATATACGGCGTGGCGCACAGTTTATCTTTTATATAGGCTACGTATCCCCTATATACGGCGTGGCGCACAGTATATCTCCTATATAGGCTACGTATCCCCTATATACGGCGTGGCACACAGTATATCTCCTATACAGGCTACGTATCCCCTATATACGGCGTGGTGCACAGTAGATCTCCTATACAGGCTACGTATCCCCTATATACGGCGTGGCGCACAGCATATCTCCTGTATAGGCTACGTATCCCCTATATACGGCGTAGAGCACAGCATATCTCCTATATAGGCTACGTATCCCCTATATACGGCTTGGTGCACAGCATATCTCCTATATAGGCTACGTATACCCTATATACGGCGTGGCGCACAGTATATCTCCTATATAGGCTACGTATCCCCTATATACGGCGTGGCGCACAGTATATCTCCTATACAGGCTACGTATCCCCTATATACGGCGTGGCGCACACTAGATCTCCTATATAGGCTAGTATCCCCTATATACGGCGTGGCGCACAGTAGATCTCCTATAAAGGCTACGTATCCCCTATATACGGCGTGGCGCACAGTAGATCTCCTATATAGGCTACGTATCCCCTATATACAGCGTGCCGCACAGTAGATCTTCTATACAGGCTACATATCCCCTATATACGGCGTGGCGCACAGAATATCTCCTATACAGGCTACGTACCCCTATATACGGCGTGGCGCATAGTATATCTCCTATACAGGCTATTTATCCCCTATATACGGCGAGGCATAGAGTATATCTCCTATACAGGCTATGTATCCCCCATATACAGCTTGGCGCACAGTATATCTCCTTTACAGGCTACTTATCCCCTATATACGGCGTGGCGCACAGTATATCTTGTATACAGGCTACTTATTCCCTATATATGGCGTGGCGCACAGTAGATCTCCTATATAGGCTACCTATCCCCTATATACGGCGTGGCGCACAGTATATCTCCTATATAGGCTACGCATCCCCTATATACGGCGTGGCGCACAGTATATCTCCTATATAGGCTACATATCCCCTATATACGGCGAGGCATACAGTATATCTCCTATATAGGCTACGCATCCCCTATATACGGCGTGGCGCACAGTATATCTCCTATACAGGCTACATATCCCCTATATACGGCGTGGCGCACAGTATATCTTCTATATAGGTTACGTATCCCTTATATACGGCGTGGCGCACAGTTTATCTTTTATATAGGCTACGTATCCCCTATATACGGCGTGGCGCACAGTATATCTCCTATATAGGCTACGTATCCCCTATATACGGTGTGGCGCACAGTATATCTCCTATACAGGCTACGTATCCCCTATATACGGCGTGGCGCACAGTAGATCTCCTGTATAGGCTACGTATCCCCTATATACGGCGTAGAGCACAGCATATCTCCTATATAGGCTACGTATCCCCTATATACGGCTTGGTGCACAGTATATCTCCTATATAGGCTACGTATCCCCTATATACGGCGTGGCGCACAGTATATCTCCTATATAGGCTACGTATCCCCTATATACGGCGTGGCGCACAGTATATCTCCTATACAGGCTACGTATCCCCTATATACGGTGTGGCACACACTAGATCTCCTATATAGGCTAGTATTCCCTATATACGGCGTGGCGCACAGTAGATCTCCTATAAAGGCTACGTATCCCCTATATACGGCGTGGCGCACAGAATATCTCCTATACAGGCTACGTACCCCTATATACGGCGTGGCGCATAGTATATCTCCTATACAGGCTATTTATCCCCTATATACGGCGAGGCATACAGTATATCTCCTATACAGGCTATGTATCCCCCATATACGGCTTGGCGCACAGTATATCTCCTTTACAGGCCACTTATCCCCTATATACGGCGTGGCGCACAGTAGATCTCCTATATAGGCTACCTATCCCCTATATACGGCGTGGCGCACAGTATATCTCCTATACAGGCTACATATCCCCTATATACGGCGAGGCATACAGTATATCTCCTATATAGGCTACGCATCCCCTATATACGGCGTGGCGCACAGTATATCTCCTATACAGGCTACATATCCCCTATATACGGCGTGGCGCACAGTATATCTTCTATATAGGATACGTATCCCTTATATACGGCGTGGCGCACAGTTTATCTTTTATATAGGCTACGTATCCCCTATATACGGCGTGGCGCACAGTATATCTCCTATATAGGCTACGTATCCCCTATATACGGTGTGGCGCACAGTATATCTCCTATACAGGCTACGTATCCCCTATATACGGCGTGGCGCACAGTAGATCTCCTGTATAGGCTACGTATCCCCTATATACGGCGTAGAGCACAGCATATCTCCTATATAGGCTACGTATCCCCTATATACGGCTTGGTGCACAGTATATCTCCTATATAGGCTACGTATCCCCTATATACGGCGTGGCGCACAGTATATCTCCTATATAGGCTACGTATCCCCTATATACGGCGTGGCGCACAGTATATCTCCTATACAGGCTACGTATCCCCTATATACGGTGTGGCACACACTAGATCTCCTATATAGGCTAGTATTCCCTATATACGGCGTGGCGCACAGTAGATCTCCTATAAAGGCTACGTATCCCCTATATACGGCGGGGCGCACAGAATATCTCCTATACAGGCTACGTACCCCTATATACGGCGTGGCGCATAGTATATCTCCTATACAGGCTATTTATCCCCTATATACGGCGAGGCATACAGTATATCTCCTATACAGGCTATGTATCCCCCATATACGGCTTGGCGCACAGTATATCTCCTTTACAGGCCACTTATCCCCTATATACGGCGTGGCGCACAGTAGATCTCCTATATAGGCTACCTATCCCCTATATACGGCGTGGCGCACAGTATATCTCCTATATAGGCTACGCATCCCCTATATACGGCGTGGCGCACAGTATATCTCCTATATAGGCTACATATCCCCTATATACGGCAAGGCATACAGTATATCTCCTATATAGGCTACGTATTCCCTATATACGGCGTGGCGCAAAGTATATCTCCTATATAGGCTACGTATCCCCTATATACGGCGTGGCGCACAGTATTTCTCCTATATAGGCTACGTATCCCCTATATACGGCGAGGTATACAGTATATCTCCTATATAGGCTACGTATCCGTTATATACGGCGTGGCGCACAGTATATCTCCTATACAGGCTACGTATCCCCTATATACGGCGTGGCGCACAGTAGATCTCCTATATAGGCTACGTATCCCCTATATACGGCGTAGCGCACAGCATATCTCCTATATAGGCTACGTATCCCCTATATACGGCGTAGAGCACAGCATATCTTTTATATAGGCTACGTATCCCCTACATACGGCTTGGTGCACAGTATATCTCCTATATAGGCTACGTATCCCCTACATACGGCGTGGAGCACAGTATATCTCCTATACAGGCTACGTATCCTCTATATATGGCGTGGCGCACAGTAGATCTCCTATACAGGCTACGTATCCCCTATATACGGCGTGGCGCACAGTAGATCTCCTATACAGGCTACGTATCCCCTATATACGGCGTGGCGCACAGTATATCTCCTATACAGGCTACCTATCCCCTATATAGGGCGTGGCGCACAGTATTTCTCCTATATAGGCTACCTATCCCCTATATACGGCGAGGCATACAGTATATCTCCTATATAGGCTACTGATCCCCTATATACGGCGTGGCGCACAGTATATCTCCTATATAGGCTACGCATCCCCTATATACGGCGTGGCGCACAGTATATCTCCTATGTAGGCTACATATCCCCTATATATGGCGTAGTGCACAGTATATCTCCTATATAGGCTACTTATCCTTTATATACAGGGTGGCGCACAGTATATCTCCTATATAGGCTACGCATCCCCTATATACGGCGTGGCGCACAGTATATCTCCTATATAGGCTACATATCCCCTATATATGGCGTAGAGCACAGCATATCTTTTATATAGGCTACGTATCCCCTACATACGGCTTGGTGCACAGTATATCTCCTATATAGGCTACGTATCCCCTACATACGGCGTGGCGCACAGTATATCTCCTATACAGGCTACGTATCCTCTATATATGGCGTGGCGCACAGTAGATCTCCTATACAGGCTACGTATCCCCTATATACGGCGAGGCATACAGTATATCTCCTATATAGGCTACGTATCCCTTATATATGGCGTGGCGCACAGTATATCTCCTATACAGGCTATGTATCCCCTATATACGGCGTGGCGCGCAGTAGATCTCCTGTATCGGCTACGTATCCCCTTTATACGGCGTGGCGCACAGCATATCTCCTGTATAGGCTACGTATCCTCTATATATGGCGTAGAGCACAGCATATCTCTTATATAGGCTACCTATCCCCTATATACGGCTTGGCGCACAGTAGATCTCCTATATAGGCTAGTATCCCCTATATACGGCGTGGCGCACAGTAGATCTCCTATACAGGCTACGTATCCCCTATATACGGCGTGGCGCACAGTATATCTCCTATACAGGCTACGTATCCCCTATATACGGCATGGCGCACAGTATATCTCCTATACAGGCTATGTATCCCCTATATACGATGAGCCATACAGTAGATCTCCTATACAGGCTACGTATCCCCCATATACGGCTTGGCGCACAGTATATCTCCTATACAGGCTACTTATCCCCTATATACGGCGTGGCGCACAGTATATCTTCTATACAGGCTATATATCCCCTATATATGGCGAGGCATACAGTATATCTCCTATACAGGCTACGTATCCCCCATATACGGCTTGGCGCACAGTATATCTCCTATACATGCTACTTATCCCCTATATACGGCGTGGCGCACAGTATATCTTCTATACAGGCTACTTATTCCCTATATACGGCGTGGCGCACAGTAGATCTCCTATATAGGCTACCTATCCCCTATATACAGCGAGGCATACAGTATATCTCCTATATACGGCGTGGCGCACAGTATATCTCCTATATAGGCTACGCATCCCCTATATACGGCGTGGCGCACAGTATATCTCCTATATAGGCTACGTATCCCCTATATACGGCGTGGCGCACAGTATATCTCCTATATAGGCTACATATCCCCTATATACGGCATGGCGCACAGTAGATCTCCTATATAGGCTACGTATCCCCTATATAAGGCTTGGCGCACAGTATATCTCCTATATAGGCTACGTATCCCCTATATACGGCGTGGCGCACAGTATATCTCCTATATAGGCTACGTATCCCCTATATACGGCGTGGCGCACAGCATATCTCCTGTATAGGCTACGTATCCCCTAAATACGGCGTAGAGCACAGCATATCTCCTATATAGGCTACGTATCCCCTATATACGGCTTGGTGCACGGTATATCTCCTATATAGGCTACGTATCCCCTATATACGGCGTGGCGCACGGTATATCTCCTATATAGGCTACGTATCCCCTATATACGGCGTGGCGCACAGTATATCTCCTATACAGGCTACGTATCCCCTATATACGGCGTGGCGCACACTAGATCTCCTATATAGGCTAGTATCCCCTATATACGGCGTGGCGCACAGTAGATCTCCTATAAAGGCTACGTATCCCCTATATACGGCGTGGCGCACAGTAGATCTCCTATATAGGCTACGTATCCCCTATATACGGCGTGCCGCACAGTAGATCTTCTATACAGGCTACGTATCCCCTATATACGGCGTGGCGCACAGTATATCTCCTATATAGGCTACGTATCCCCTATATACGGTGTGGCGCACAGTAGATCTCCTATACAGGCTACATATCCCCTACATACGGCGTGGCGCCCAGTATATCTCCTATACAGGCTACATATCCCCTATATACGGCGTGGCGCACAGTATATCTTCTATATAGGTTACGTATCCCCTATATACGGCGTGGCGCACAGTATATCTCCTATATAGGCTATGTATCCCCTATATACGGCGTGGCGCACAGTATATCTCCTATATAGGCTACGTATCCCCTATACACGGCTTGGCACACAGTATATCTCCTATATAGGCTACATATCCCCTATATATACGGCGTGGCACACAGAATATCTCCTATATAGGCTACGTATCCCCTATATACAGCGAGGCAGACAGTATATCTCCTATATATACGGCGTGGCGCACAGTATATCTCCTATATAGGCCAAGTATCCCCTATATACGGCGTGGCGCACAGTATATCTCCTATACAGGCTACGTATCCCCTATATACGGCGTGGCGCACAGTATATCTTTTATATAGGCTACGTATCCTCTATATACGGCGTGGCACACAGTATATCTCCTATATAGGCTACGTATCCCCTATATACGGCGTGGCGCACAGTATATCTCCTATACAGGCTACGTATCCCCTATATACGGCGTGGCGCACAGTAGATCTCCTATACAGGGTACGTATCCCCTATATACGGCGCGGCGCACAGCATATCTCCTGTATAGGCTAAGTATCCCTAAATACGGCGTAGAGCACAGCATATCTCCTATATAGGTTACGTATCCCCTATATACGGCTTGGTGCACAGTATATCTCCTATACAGGCTACGTATCCCCTATATACGGCGTATCGCACAGTAGATCTCCTATATAGGCTAGTATCCCCTATATACGGCGTGGCGCACAGTAGATCTCCTATAAAGGCTACGTATCCCCTATATACGGCGTGGCGCACAGTAGATCTCCTATATAGGCTACGTATCCCCTATATACGGCGTGGCGCACAGTAGATCTTCCTTACAGGCCTTCATATCCCCTATATACGGCGTGGAGCACAGAATATCTCCTATACAGGCTACGTATCCCCTATATACGGCGTGGCGCATAGTATATCTCCTATACAGGCTATATATCCCCTATATACGGCGAGGCATACAGTATATCTCCTATACAGGCTATGTATCCCCCATATACAGCTTGGCGCACAGTATATCTCCTTTACAGGTTACTTATCCCCTATATACGGCGTGGCGCACAGTATATCTTCTATACAGGCTACTTATTCCCTATATATGGCGTGGCGCACAGTAGATCTCCTATATAGGCTACCTATCCCCTATATACGGCGTGGCGCACAGTGTATCTCCTATATGGCTACGCATCCCCTATATACGGCGTGGCGCACAGTATATCTCCTATACAGGCTACGCATCCCCTATATACAGCGTGGCTCACAGTATAGTTCCTATATAGGCTACGCATCCCCTATATACGGCGTGGCGCACAGTATATCTCCTATATAGGCTACGCATCCCCTATATACGGCGTGGCACACAGTATATCTCCTATATAGGCTACGCATCCCCTATATACGGCGTGGCGCACAGTATATCTCCTATATAGGCTACGTATCCCCTATATACGGCTTGGCGCACAGTAGATCTCCTATACAGGCTACTTATCCCCTATATATATGGCGTGGCGCACAGCATATCTCCTGTATAGGCAAGGTATCCCCTATATACGGTGAGGCAGACAGTATATCTACTATATAGGCTACGTATCCTCTATATACAGCATGGCGCACAGTAGATCTCCTATATAGGCTACGTATCCCCTATATACGGCGTGGCGCACAGTAGATCTCCTATACAGGCTACGTATCCCCTATATACGGCGTGGCGCACAGTATATCTCCTATACAGGCTACGTATCCCCTATATACGGCGAGGCAGACAGTATATCTCCTATACAGGCTACATATCCTCTATATACGGCGTGGCGCACAGTATATCTCCTATACAGGCTACGTATCCCCTATATACGGCGTGGCGCACAGTATATCTCCTATACAGGCTACGCATCCCCTATATACGGCGTGGCGCACAGTAGATCTCCTATACAGGCTACGCATCCCCTATATACGGCGTGGCGCACAGTAGATCTCCTATACAGGCTACGCATCCCCTATATACGGCGTGGCGCACAGTAGATCTCCTATACAGGCTACGCATCCCCTATATACGGCGTGGCGCACAGTAGATCTCCTATACAGGCTACGCATCCCCTATATACGGCGTGGCGCACAGTAGATCTCCTATACAGGCTACGCATCCCCTATATACGGCGTGGCGCACAGTAGATCTCCTATACAGGCTACGCATCCCCTATATACGGCGTGGCGCACAGTAGATCTCCTATACAGGCTACGCATCCCCTATATACGGCGTGGCGCACAGTAGATCTCCTATACAGGCTACGCATCCCTTATATACGGCGTGGCGCACAGTAGATCTCCTATACAGGCTACGCATCCCCTATATACGGCGTGGCGCACAGTAGATCTCCTATACATGCTACGCATCCCCTATATACGGCGTGGCGCACAGTAGATCTCCTATACAGGCTACGCATCCCCTATATACGGCGTGGCGCACAGTAGATCTCCTATACAGGCTACGCATCCCCTATATACGGCGTGGCGCACAGTAGATCTCCTATACAGGCTACGCATCCCCTATATACGGCGTGGCGCACAGTAGATCTCCTATACAGGCTACGCATCCCCTATATACGGCGTGGCGCACAGTAGATCTCCTATACAGGCTACGCATCCCCTATATACAGTGAGGCATACAGTATATCACCTCTATAAGGTATATATCTCCTCTGTACATGCTATGGTATACACAAGTTTCTCTAGTTTTCGGTAAGGTATAAATCTCCTAAGCATACATGATGTCACTGTGCCCAGTAGTTGCGGTGATGAGAGCATTTCGTGTGATTGGGTGGCTTTGTCAGCAGGAAGTGGTGGCTGTAGCAGTGTCTGAACGGAGTGTGGTGATGTGAGTGTGCCTGAGGCTGCGGTCTCCTGTGCAGCAGAGCGTGTTGTAGCGAGTCTAGCGGAGCGCGCCATTGAACAGAACAGAGAGTGCAGTGTAGCCGAGTGTGGCGGGTTGTGTGAGGGCTGTATAGAGGACATATATCTGACTGTGTCCGTAGGTAAAGTTTAGCGAGTAGCGTGTTAATGGCAGATGTGTGCTGAGTGCATGGCAGTGTCGTGTGATGAGCACAGCTGTACGGGTATATAGAGCGGAGTAGAGTTGGCTGTGTGTAGTCAGGGGTGAGGACGGAGGATGTCCCTGAGGAGCGAGCTGCTGAAGTCCGTGTGGTATGCCTTCACTTCGCTCGACACCGAGAAGAGCGGCAAAGTGTCCAAGTCCCAGCTGAAGGTTAGTGCACTGCTCTACTAAGGAGGCTCCTCGGACTGCCATCTTCTATGTCTGTATACCTGTCTATTATACTCACAGAGTTCAGCAACTGGCTGAGCAAAACACTGACTCATCAATTCAGTCATTTTATTCAGTCAGTAACTGTCCTCAAAGGAGACATATGTCTTAAAAATGTAGTATAGCTGTGCTTGTCACTTTTCTTTCTTTATTATCCAATCCATCTACAATTTCTTCAAAACGATCGAATTTGCAAAGTATTGAATATCCATAAGTTTCCTTTCCAATCGATTTAGACTCAGTTCAACAAGATCAAATGCAGTCGATCAGCCAGGGCGGAAAATTATCAATGGTTTTTCATTGATCTGCAGCAGTGAATTCATGAATATAATCATTTTGAACAATCGGATTATGAGATGACATGGTAGAGACAGAGATGCTATTGATGGCCTACTATCCTAAGTTACAATCAGGGACGGACTGACAACTTATGGGGCACCCGGGCAATAGGGGATCATGGGGCCCCTGTGTCCTTGCCCAAACTCAAAAAAGCCTATGAAAAAGGTACCAGGGGCATCTCTTGGGGCCCCCTACTGAGCCTGGGCCCTCCGGCATTGCCTGAGTTTCCAAATGGTCAGTCCGCCCCTGGTTACAATCTTATCTTAACTATCAATTGAAATACACATCTCCAGGTATGGCATATTGATCACATGGGTTATTGACTATAGATCGATTATTCTAATCAGGAGAGATCGATTGGAAAAGAAATCAATCATTTACCATGGGTGCACAAATATGTGGCTGTGCGCGCCGCGGTTTACTCAGGTACAGCAGCCAATTCATTTGAATAGGTTATGGTGCCTCATGAAACGCAGGGAAAAGGTCCCTGCGCTATTTTTGAAAGTATAGTGCAGTACCGATTTCCAGTGCGGGCAGCGTGTCATTAAGATTAATGGCACCGTCCACATCTCCTGCATTTCACTGTACGGGTGGTTGCAGCTGCGGGAAGAGGTGGGAGTTCTGCAGCAGCAACCACCTGCACAGGTGTGAACCTAGCCTTATTGAAGGTGTATAGTGTCTGCTGGCAACCTGGTTGAACTTGTAGGTATCCATTGGTCAGCCCACACAAAATTGATTAGTAGTTATGTAAACATTGGCAAGTTCTTTACCAGGAACAGGTTCAGTGATGGTGAATGGACCTCTAGAGACAAATCACCAGGCAGGATTGCTAAAAAGGCTGCCTGCCTGTCTCTATGGAATGCTTCCCCTGTAGACAGATGCAGCAAAATGTCAATCCATCACTGGTACAGATGCTGCATAATCTTGTTAGCAATTACAGATAAGCATGGATTTGGACCTCACCTAGAAGAAAGTTGTCTTTCTCACCATAAGTTCCAGATCAGCCACAGCAAGAGCATTCTCAGCCACCTGGCCATATGTGGACAATGTCGTTCACCTCATATGTTCATGTAGTCACAAATGGTGGTTGTGTGGGGCAGAGAATGCCCTGGCCATGGCTGACTGAGAGCTGATTTGGTGACTGCTTGCTTCCAGGTTCCTTCTGTACCTAAGGTATGGATGAATTGGTAGCTATTGTACACTGCTCAAAAAAATTACAGGAACACTTTGAAAACATATCAGATCTCAATGGGGAAGAATATCATGCCCTCCCTCTTAGATTTTAAGCTCAAAGGAGCAGGGCCCTCCTAACCCTCTTGTATTGAGCTGTATTGTTGCTGCATTGTCTCCCTTAGTATTGTAAAGCACTGAGCAAACTGTTGGCGCTATATAAATCCTGTATAATAATAATAATAATGCTGGATATCTATACTGATATGGACTGGGTAATGTGTTAGGAATGCAAGGATGACCCATCATTTGATGGAAAAGAAAATGATCAACCTACAGAGGACTGAATTCAAAGACACCCTGAAAATCAAAGTGAAAAAATGATGCAGCAGGCTAGTCTATTTTGCTGAAATTTCATTGCAGCAACTCAAAATGGTACTCAGTAGTTTGTATGGCTCTCACGTGCTTGTATGCATGCCTGACAACATCGGGGCATGCTCCTAATGAGATGATGGATGGTGTCCTAGGGTATTTCCTCCCAGATCTGGACCAGGGCATCACTGATCTCCTGGACAGTCTGAGGCGCAACCTGACCAGAGTCAGATGGACTGAAACATGGTATCCCAGAGGTGTTCTATTGGATTTAGGTCAGGTGAGCGTGGGGGCCATTCAATGGTATCAATTCCTTCATCCTCCAAGAACTGCCTGCTACTCTTGTCACATGAGACCGGTTATTGTCATGCACCAGGAGGAACCCAGGACCCACTGCACAGGTCTGACAATGGGTCCAAGGATTTCATCTCAATACCTAATGGCAGTGAGGGTGCCATTGTCTAGCCTGTACAGGTCTGTGCATCTCTCCATGGATATGCCTCCTCAGGCTGAACAATGTTACAGGCAGCATAACATTGAGCACAGGACCCCCTAGAGGATGTCGGGCCCTCAGGCCACACTCATGAAGTCTGTTTCTGATTGTCTTGTCAGAGACATTCACACCAGTGGCCTGCTGGAGGTAATTTTGTAGGGCTTTGGCAGTACTCATCTTGTTCCTCCTTGCACAAAGAAGCAAATACTAGTCCTGCTGATGGGTTAAGGACCTTCTACGGTCCTGTCCAGCTCTCCTAGAGTAACCGCCTGTCTCCTGGAATCTCCTCCATGCTCTTGAGACTGTGCTTATAGACAGAGCAAACCTTCTGGCAATGGCACGTATTGATTATTATTATTATTATACAGTATTTATATAGTGCCAACGATACACGAGGGGTTTGAGGGCCCTGCTCCTTGGAGCTTACACTCTAGGAGGGAGGGGATAGTGGTACAGGAGGAAATAGCTGTGGGGGATGGAGTGGTAGGAAGAGTGGAGGAGATCGGCAATTAGCTGAGGGCGGGATAGGCTTCCCTGAAGAGATGAGTCTTCAGGGTGCGTCTAAAGGAGAGGAGGGTAGGTGATAGTCTGGATTGGGGTAGGGAGTTCCAGAGGATGGGGGAAGCCCCGGAGAAGTCCTGGAGACGGGCATGGGAGGAGGAGACCAGGGAACTAGAGAGTAGGAGGTCTTGTGAGGAGCGGAGAGTACGTTTAGGGTAGTATTTGAATATCAGGTCAGTGATGTAGTTTGGGGCAGTGTTATGAACAGCTTTGTACGTCAATGTTAGCATTTTGAATTTTATCCGTTGGGCAATCGGAAGCCAGGGGAGGGATTGGCAGAGGGGGGTGGCAGATACGGAGTGGTTAGTAAGGTGGATGAGTCTGGCCGCAGTATTCAGGATAGAATGAAGCGGGGATAGCCTGTGGTGAGGTAAGCCGGTGAGGAGGGAGTTACAGTAGTCGAGTCGTGATATGATAAGGGAGTGAATGAGTTGCTTAGTAGTTTCCGGGGTTAGGAACGGACGTATTTTGGAGATGTTGCGGAGGTGGAGTCTACATGAGTTTTTTCAGTGATTGGACCTGGGGTTGGAAAGACAGGTTGGAGTCTAAGATGACACCTAGTACTCTGGCTTGCGGAGTGGGACTGATGGTGGCGTTGTTGGACGTGATGGAGAAGTCGGGGGGGGGGGCGCGGGCTGGGGGGAAAACTAGGAGCTCGGTTTTGGAAAGGTTTGATTTGAGGAAGTGGAGTGACATCCAATCCGATATGTCGTTCAGTAGGCTAGTGATTCGGGCAGAGACTGAGGGGGTGAGGGGTAGAGAGATAGATTTTTATGTCATCGGCATAGAGATGGTAGTTGGAGCCTTGAGAGTGTATCAGTTGGCCAAGGGAGGAGGTGTAGATGGAGAAGAGAAGGGGCCCTAGGACAGAACCTTGAGGGACCCCAACAGAGAGGGGGAGTGAGGGGGAGGTGGTACCTTTATAGGTAACACTGAAGGAGCGCTGTGATAGATAGGAAGAGAGCCAGGAGAGAGCGGAGTCTCTGAGGCCAAGAGTGTAGTTTTTTGAGGAGGAGGGGGTGGTCAACTGTGTCGAAAGCCACGGAGAGGTCGAGGAGTAGGAGCACTGAATAGTGGCCATTAGCTTTGGCGGTTAGCAGGTCGTTGGTGAGTTTGAGTAGGGCAGTTTCGGTGGAGTGTAGGGGATCAAGGAGGTTGTCGGTGAGGTGGGAACTCAGGTGATTATAGACTAAGCGCTCAAGGAGTTTGGATGTAAATGGCAGCAGGGAGATGGGTCTAAGGTTGTTCAGGTCGGTGGGATCCAGGGAGAGTTTTTTAAGTATGGGAGTGATGTGCGCGTGCTTCAGAGGGGAGGGGAAAGCGCTAGCAGAGAGGGAGAGATTAAAGATGTGAGTGAGGGTGCGTAGGATGGAGAAGGAGGGTGATCGTAGGAGATGTGGGGACAGGGTCAAGGGGGCAGGTTGTGAGGCGGGCTTCAGAGAAGACCTTAGTGACCTCTTCTGGTAACAAGGTCGAAGGAGTGAAGTTTTGAGGGGGTTTTTAGTGTGAGGAATGTTAGGTGGGATTGAGGTCTGGTCAGTGGCGAGGTCGAAGGAGAGGAGTGTTGAGGGGGTTTTTGTGTGGGGAGTGTTAGGTGGGGTGGAGTTCTAGACAATGGCGAGGTTGAAGGAGAGGGGAGTTGACGGGGTTTTCGTATTAGGGATGCTAGGTGGGGTGGAAGTCTGAGTGGTGGCGTTGTCCCTACGAATTGTGTCGATCTTGTTTTTGAAGTGATTGGCAAGCGGTGAGCGGTGAGTGAGGTAGAGGGTGGGGGTGGGGGCGGAGAGAGCAGAGAGTTAAACGTAGAGAAGAGCCGGAGAGGACTGGAGGAGAGGGTATTGATGAGGGTCACAAAGTAGGCTTGCTTGGCAGCGTGGAGGGAGGAAGTGTAGGTGAGGAAGGCGGATTTATATCGGGTGAACACTTGTTGGGATCTGGTTTTGTGCCATAGTCACTCCAGCTTTGTCAGTCTGCCAGGGTTGAAGCGGTCGGGGTCTAATGATTCATGTGGTTAGAGGCCCTAACGAGTCTAGAGCGGCTGACAGCGAGTTGTTATAAAAAGTAGTGGCCCGGTCAGGGCAGGACAGGGGAAAGATACTGTCGTACAGTTGGTCAGCTGCAGATTGGAATGGGGCAGGGTTCAAGTTTCGGAGGTTTCAGCTGGTGATAGTTTGACATTTGGAGGGGTAGGTGTTTGAGGATGAGGAGACGGAGAAGGTAATAAGGTTGTGGTTGGAGAGAGGAAAGGGGGTGTTTGTGAGGTTGTGGGGAGTGCAGAGATGAGAGAAAACAAGGTCCAAGGTGTTCCCGTCGGGAGTGGGTGTTGGACAGTATGCACTGTGCGAGTGCAAAAGAAGAGGTTAAGTGGAGGAGTTGGGATGTAGTCGGGTTAATAATGTTGATAGGGATGTTGAAGTCTCCAAGGATGATGGTGGGTAGCTCGGAGGAGAGAAAGAAGGGTAGCCAGGCGGAGAAGTCGTTGAGGAAGCGGGACACGGGTCCAGGAGGCCAGTAGATAACAGCAATCCTCAGAGGGATTGGAGAGAATAGTCGGATGCAGTGGGCCTCAAAGGAGGAGAAGGATAGGGAGGGGGGTTTGGGAGGACTTGGAAGGTGCTCAGCGGTGACAGGAGCATACCAACCCCACCACCTTTCCGACTGCTGGGTCTGGGTGAGTGGGTCCAGATGAGACCTCCATAGGAGAGTGCCGCTGGGGAGGTAGAGTCAGTGGCTTGGATCCAGGTTTCAGTAATCGCTAGGAGGTTGAGGGAGCGGGAAACAAAGAGGTCGTGGATGGCGGTGAGTTTGTTGCAAACTGATCGGGCGTTCAGGAGTGCACAGGAAAACGGGGGGGGGTTGTTTTTGGGGAGCAGAGGGACAGGTACTAGGTTGAGGGGGTTGTGGCAGTTCGTGGAAGTAGGAGGGTGCCTTGTGGGTGAGCGAGGTGGTGGAGGACCAGGGTTTGGGGAGATGTCCCCCGCTGTTAGGAGAAGAAGGGTGAGAAAGGTGGCATGGGAGCGGGATGTACAGGAGCGCGTAAGTCTACCAGTGGATTGATGTGCCATCCTGGAGGAGTTGGACTGCCTGTGCAACCTCTGTAGGGCCCTATGCTATCAGTAGTGACTCTGACCCTAGCCAAATAGAACTAGTGAAAAACAGTCAGAAAAATGAGTAGGGAAAAAATGTCAGTGGCCTCCACCTGTAAAATCATTCCTGTTTTGGGGGTTGTCTCATTGTTGCCCATCTAGTGCACCTGTTGCTAATTTCATGAACACCAAAGCAGCTGAAACAGATTAACAACCCCCTCCACTACTTAACTGACCAGATCAATATCCCAGGAGTTTAATTGACTTGATGCTATACTCTGATTAAAAAGTGTTCCTTTAATTTTTTTGAGCAGTGTATTTTCGACTCTGGCACCGTTGGCAGTCACAACACCCAAGCAGAGGCTACATCTGAATGGTTGCAGACACTGATTAGTTGACAAATTTCCACCTGGCTGCTTAGATTTTTCAAGTCTAAGGATGTTGGGTGGGAAACAGTCAACAGAGCTACTCACTATGCAGGTTCTAGCCAGTTCATAAGGCTTAAGGGTAGCCATACATGGCCTAGCATCTACAAGCAATGGGTGCATTCTGAGCATCTCTTACGACAACTAGGACAAGTATTGATATGATAACAATCTTTTCTGATTGATGGGAATTAATATTATTTTCTATTTGCAACTAAAAGTCCAATATGTACTGTATTTATTATTTACCAATTATTTTATTGAAAAAAAAACAATGTGGCATATACATGGATAGAAGCAGACATACCATGCCAATGTGTACTGTATTTTTCCAGTGGTAAAAAAGGAAGAAAACTTTTAGTGGTGCTAACACCTGTTAGTTAAGAGTGGATCCCAAATGAGGATGGGTAGCCGACATAGGGCCATGTATGGCTTCCCACTGGCCATATGTGTTGAAATGTGACTATTCAATCTCCATTGGTTTTTATTTTCTATTAATTATGCAGTGTGGGGGCTTAAATAATTGGATATAATTTGAGTGGATTGTTTAGATGGACTCTTAAGTTAGCCTTAGATGGATAGAATTTGGAACTAAAATTCTTAGGAAAAGTCTTATGAAAATTCTCAGAATATTCTAAAAACAATTGCGCAATCAGGTTGTAACATGTGTGGCCAGCTAAAGAGATTTATTGACTGAAAGGTTTTTGCTTTGCAATAATTTTTATGGGGTACAAAGAAAATAAACTTACGAGTAAACGAACAATGTGTTCAGTGTCCTCATGTCTGCACAGCATGAGTTGTATACAGGATATTCAATAGAAACACATGAGTACAAAGTATGACAGAAAACATTCTAACTGCTCAGTTGTCAATAAGCAAAAGGTTCCCAAAACAATCATCTTGAGATATACAGGCTGGTTTCCTGAGAAATACAAATGTATCCGAAGAAGTCATAGAGAGATTCATAAGAGGGAGAAAAAGTATAATCATCCCCTCAACAAGAAAAGACAAAAATGGATTCTCCCCATATAGATGGGACTTTCAAGGCAGAAACACCATATATTAAAAGTACAATACTCTTTATTCCATTATTATCATAAAAGTTTTTTCTTATATTAAAAAATTGTCCAGAGTAGTAGGGGTCACTGCACAGTGGATAAGGATTATCCTCAAGTTCTGGGGAGCATCTTTCTCCCCATCCATTTCCCCTTTCATCTTTTTGGGTACAGGCAATCTCAGTGTACGTTGCATGTGGCTGCAATATGAGTTGGAGACCTCCTTCCTCTTCCCACTAAATGTGCAAGTTGTTTTTTTTGTGGAAATCCTTTTGGAAGATGATCTCCTTAACACATTTTAATCAGTGTAGGTTTTAATAAATACTAGACTGCACTGTTTAAACAAGTTACCCTGAAGAAGGAGCCATAGTCTCTGAAATGCGTTGGATATTGATCTTTGGATCTTTGTAAACATGTAAAATCTTATTGTTATGTATCATGATTTTGTACTAATAAATTGTAATGGACAATTTTTTAATATAAGAAAAAAACTTTTATGATGATAATTAAATAGAGTATTGTACTTTTAATATATGGTGTTTCTGCCTTGAAAGTCCCATCTATACAGGGGAATCCATTTTTGTATATTTCTTAAACAGGGATGTTGGCAGGTATATGGGGGTCTTCCCTTACCTAATATAGTACTCCACAGGAATAGTCCCTAATGTAGCATATGTATTAAGTTTAGCAGTCATTAGGCATCTACCAAGAGCAAATCATAACATGTTTTTTTTAACTGTAAGTTTATTGAATGGCTACAAGAAATTACAAGTAGACACAAAAATAAATGGTTGATGGCACAGACAAATTCAGTACAAAGCTATAAAAAGCATTGATGGCAATTAGACAGTTGCCATCAATAAGGGCTAAGGAGGTAGTACACGGCATATAATACCATAGTATAAGTAAACTCTGAACGGAGCAGTGAAATATACTTGGGTCATTAACATATAAAGCATAGAAAGTGGGGTTCACCAATTTTAAATAAGTATATGGGCAAACCGTTGAGGGGGAAGGGAAAGAGAACTGGGGAACAAGGCGGAGAGGAGGGGGGCCCTTGTTTTAAGTAGACAGGGTAATTCGGTTTGTTGCAGGCTGGCTGGTAAGTGAGCTATGAATATTTATTTGTTGTTGACATAAAGACATCTGACCAGGACTCTGCGCTCCCTACACGTCATACAACAGATACTAGGAAGGACATTGTAAGCAGTGTAGCCAAGGATCCCATACTCTTTCGAATTTAGCATGTTTATTTAGGATGCTTACCAGTTTTTCATGTAGCATGACCCAGGTAAGCTAACGCTTCATTACAGCTAGGGCGACCACAGCAGTAGCAACAGATATTTTGCGTAAAACATATAAAAAATAAGAGTCTGCAAGTGCTTGATAATGTTGTCGGCTTGTTCATTTAGAAGAGCTACTTGAGCTTTTTTAGGCACATTGATAATTGTTACCGAGTAGTGTGCACTCTTACTAATCTTAGGGCAAGTCCACCAGGTGTTAAACATCGTACCCTCCTGGCCACATCCTTGAAAACACATGGCGGTTAACACAGGATACATTCTGGACAGCTAGGTACCAACATGACAAGACCTTGTATTTAGCTTCTATTAAGTGGATGTTCATGATACCCTTATATATTCTAGAGTTCCATGCATTCCCATCTTCATGTAAAAAGTAGGGATCAGTGAGCGCTCAAAAATAGCTGCTATTTCACACTAAGGTAACCAGATAAAACCTCAAATTTATGAACTGAAAGGTGCAGTGCTATAATCTACAATAAATCAAGTTATGTCCGTTAAAATAGGTATAAGTGAATATATCATAATATAAAGGAAATGTTCATAAAGTGACATTTCGTGCTAGGGTGCCAATCAAAGCTGTTGATTACTTCAACATTCAGTGATGTGCCCAAAAGTGTGGTAAAGATACGCACTGACCAGATGCGTATTAAAAATATGCATGTAATATGTATAACCAGAGGTCCCCTTTAAGGATGGATGAGGTAAACCGGGTTCGGAATCTCCTCCCTCTGGATGGTATACAGCCAACGGATGTCTCCTGGATACACAAGGAACTATTCCTACCAGAGGTCCCCTTTAAGCATGGATGGGTGTCTGCAGCCTTAGATGGAAACTCCCTCCTCTGGGTCCTGTGGGATACTGCAGTTAGCTTCCAGGCTGGGCTCTGCAAATTAATTAGCTCAACAGGGAGCCAGACAGAAGATTGCCCATAGTGCAGTATTGTAAAGGTAAGGTTTATTAATATCCACGTGGTAAATGTAATACAAATGGTAAAATAACAGGTGCTGGTATGCAGTGCTGTATGAAGGGACTGACCATCCACTAAGCAAGATGGCCCCTGGACCTTCACGAGGCTCCGGCGGCGTGACATCACGGCGTATTGGCTCCGCTTTGACGCGTTTTGTGCCACGCACTTCTTCAGAAGAATTGCCAATGTCAAGGAGGAGCCAATACGCCGTGACGTCACGCCGCTGGAGCCTCGTGAAGGTCTGCCAGCCATCTTGCTCAGTGAACGGTCAGTCCCTTCATACAGCACTGCATACCAGCACCTGTTGTTTTACCATTTGTATTACATTTACCACGTGGATATTAATAAACCTTACCTTTACAATACTGCACTGTCTGGCTCCCTGTTGAGCTAATTAATTTGCAGAGCCCAGCCTGGAAGCTAGCTGCAGTATCCAACAGGACCCAGAGGAGGGAGTTTCAATCTCAGGCTGCAAGCACTTAAAAGGGACCTCTGGTAGGAATAGTTCATGGTGTATCCAGGAGACATCCGTTGGCTGTATACCATCCAGAGGGAGGAGATTCTGTACCCGGTTTACCTCATCCATCCTTAAAGGGGACCTCTGGTTATGCATATTACATGCGTATTTATAATACGCATCTGGTGAGTGCGTATTTTTACCACACTTTTGGGCACATCCCTGAATATTGAAGTAATCAACAGCTGTGATTGGCACCCTAGCACAAACTGTCACTTTATGAACATTTTCTTTATTTTATGATATAATCATTTATATCGTCTTCATGTGATCTTCACTGTGATCTCAGTCTCCAAGTCTTTTTCCCTTGTGAGTCTATACAAGAGTCTCTGAGGGGAACTAACCAATTGTCAATACAGAAACGATATACCACCCCTTTGAGTTACTCACTTCAGACCTCTGGTTTCAAAGGCCATATGTAGTGAGAGATCCTCAGCCCTCCTTTGCAAGGATATAAGAAAGTGTTAGATTTGGCAGAAGTGGAAGTGTTCAGATTGTGGCATTTAATATTGTTGAAGGTAATAGTTCACCTTTCTAATACCATTGCTGTCCAAAAAGTATCCTATGCGGTACAGTATATTTTCCATCCACCATTAAAACTGTTGAGACTGCAAACCAGAAAGTATTTCTGGGTTATTAAAAATTAGTGTTACCAGTGTGTGCAGAGATCTCAGGGGTGTTAATTTGCAGAACTCTCAAAGAGGCATAGAGTGTGAAAGAGGACAAAGTGTCGCTTGATGTTTTGTAAATAAAGTCTATATTAAAAGATTTAGGGGCAGGGGTATACAGGCTTGTGCTTCCAATGAGATCCATTTTGCTTTGTAGAGGTTGAAATAAATTTGATATACAGTAATTGTGTCAGCTGTGCTGCCCTGTAGTACTTGTGAAAAAGCGGGGGAAAGTAGGTTTTTTAAAATTTTCAAAAGTCATTTGTGAGCTATCAAATTTAAAAAGGTCTATCCAAATA
Organism: Staurois parvus; assembly: GCF_062004578.1. Taxonomy (NCBI): domain Eukaryota; kingdom Metazoa; phylum Chordata; class Amphibia; order Anura; family Ranidae; genus Staurois; species Staurois parvus. The sequence goes on from NW_028317984.1 coordinate 37,252, forward strand.
AAAAGAGAGAACACCCATTCGCAGAAGGGTGTGGCAGACATCTGCAAAGAGACCACTGCTTTTACATGGAGAGCAGGCTTCCTTCCTTGCAGCATGCTGGAAGAGGACAGGCTTTTTTACTTGGGCTGTGGCTGCTTTCTGTTTCAATCGTTTTTATTACCTTTTCAAGAAAAGAAAACAATATAAGGTAACAATATCATATACAGTACTTAACCTCCAGCATGGGAAATATACATAGTATTAATGACATTAAGAAGGAACTAATTAAAGGTCCCATATTATAGTCTGGGCTGTGGCAGCTTTCTAAGGAAAACACACTGTAAGACTTTACACACATTACATTTTGCTGCATCTGGAATGTATTTATATAATATAAAAGTTTATTTGGTCTTTAATATTAAATTGATATTAAAGTCTTGCTTTTTTTGGAAAAAGAAAAAAAAAACGTGTCATAGTTACCTGTTTTGTGCTGTGGTTTTGCACATTGCAGATCCTCCTCTTCTTGGGGTCCGTGCTGGTGCTCATGACCCCTCCTTCCTGTTGGGTGCTCCTACAGCAAGCAGCTTGCTATGGGAGCACCTGAACAGCCATGCTCCTGAGCCATGCCTCTACATGTCCATCCACAAACAGAGCCATAGCTCAGCCCTACCCCTCCCTCTCCTGATTGGCTCACTGACTGTGATTGACAGCAGCAGGAGCCAGTGGCTCCTGCTGGTGCCTCAGCATATCAGGAGTGAGAGCCCCAGAGAACCGAGGCTCTCGTGGACATTGCTGGATTGGGATGGGGCTCAGGTATACGTTAGGGGGGCTGGGAGGGCTGCACACAGAAGCCTTTAGAAGCACTTTAACTAAAAAAATTAAAATGCATTTTACATTTACTACAGCTTTGTTGTAACTTACTAAGTAGGAAGCAAAGGGGGCGGAGTAGCTTAGATCTCATTCATATGGGTGCTGAAGCCCGTACAGCATTGATGAGCAGTTAGTTAACGTAGATGGAGCTGCTCACCCACCCCTGAACGCCTGTCAAATTAGAATGTGGTGAATGTATCTGTACAGCTGCTGCATTCCCATTCAGTAACATAGGCTGCCTGCAAACAGCGCCAGGCAGTTAAAGCCACATAAACAAACAGCTCTTTCACACCATACTGGCTTTGCAATCCCCATGAATGAAGCCTTACATTGTAAGCAGAGTGACCTTGGGAGGAAGGTCAGTTAATAGGACCCTAAGTAGAGACTAAAACTGACCATGCATGACTCGAATTTCAGTCGATTCCAGAATTGGATGAAATATGACCTGTGGGTGGCACTGTCAGTACCTCCCTGCTTCTCAATTGTTGATCTAACAATCAAAGATGCATCCAATCAGATGAAGTAACTGTTCATGTATTCAGACAATCAGTGTGTTATGCTGAGAATCCTTCCTGTGCTCCAAGGCTGGTTGCTCTTCTCTATTAATAAAGTAAACAATTCTTGATCACCTTGTGTACAATGTGCTGGATTACTAGGGGTTTAGTCCAACAAGGTACATACCACCTTGCAGAGTTATCTCTTTAATTTACAATTTAGATTTTTACTGAGTGCTGGGAGCAAAGCTATCACTATACTTTCGATGCTTTGACACTGGACCTCCTGGTCTCAGCACCAACAGCTGCAGATTCACAGCAACCACTCTGCATGCCCCCCTGAGGATTCATAGAGTGCTTGGTTTTATGTGCATCCATTTACAAAATACAAAGGGGTTAATTCACTAAAGGATTCTGCATGTGATATGAACGTCACAGGATCCATTTTTTTGGTAATATCTCATGGGATAAAAAAAAAATTAATCAAAGTAATGTATCGAATGTGAGATAAATAGCGCAAAAGAATAGATAAATCATTAAAAGTCAATTCACTAAAGAACACACATTCGTTATTTATCACTTGCCAGTAGGCAGTCGCTATTTTAGCAATGTACAAAATAACAATGAGAGGAACTCTGCACTGGCCAGTAAGTTAAAAGCATACAAAGTGTCAGTGTGGAAATGTTCTGACTTGAGCTCAGGAAGGAAAATAAATTGTAACATTTCATCAGAGGGAGATCTGCAAATAAAAAAATACTAGAAAATGTTCTCGCAGTTTCATATTTTGGTGTGCCTTCATTACAGAACTACTGTATCTTTCTCTAGTGAAGTGTTAGCATGTAAACATAAAATTAAATTTTAAAAATGCCAAAAATAATGCAAAATTTAGGTGATAATTATCACAAAACATAAATATTTTGTAAATAATACGTATTTATTAGTGAATCAGCTACTTTTGAGATAAACATGCCATGAGTTATTGTAACTCACAAATGCATGTGGTATTTTTCTCTTAGGGAATTGACCCCAAAGCCCTCTGTGAATGGATTGGGGGGGGGGGTGGCAGGCAGAGCAGCTGCTGTTTGAGAATGATGCAGCTAGGCAGAAAGGGCCTGCATAGTTGGCCACTGTTGATGAAAGCCTGTGACAGCCCTTTAGTTATATTAACCCCTGCTGCACCAAAAGATTATGGCAGCGGGGGAAGAGGGGCATGGATGAAGGAGCATTTCTGCTAAAAGAAGAGGAATTATTCAAAAGAAAACACCATGCTGACTCTAGGTTATGTCCCTTGTGCTGATTTTTCAGTTTTTAAAGTGGTAGTAAACCCTTACATATACCCAGTGAAGTGACTGGCCTCAGGAATTACACAGAGATTATACAAAATCCTCCTACGTTAGTTGTACATGTTTATCTCCAGCCATATCTTATCAACAAATGTTTAAAGTGTACAGTTTATACAGCATTTCTGATTTTCTATTGCTATATGTGCTCCAATATGGAGATTCTCAGATATAAGTGTTAGGACACTTTGTTAAACAGATATATATCCAGATGCTATGTATCTATGTTGCTCCAACCATTAAGTTCAGTGAGTGTACATTAATCAATCAATCATAATTAATAAATATATAACATAACATTAAAATAAATAAAAATCCTTATGTTTTAATATTCAGTGTTTAAAATCCAACCATTTAGCGTTACACCAAGTACACAACTCATATATATTTCAAAAGTTCTGGGGCACTGTTGAGCAGCTGACGAAGATGGCCACACATTAGACCGGCTCCTCACCGCCCGGGCATTCAATAATTCCTAGCATCTGCCAGCATCGAGCCTGACACACCATATCCGACCTTCAGCCTCCTTGATATTCCGCGGTCTTACCCAGGGCACTTCACAGGCCAGGACCGCTGCATCACCGTCTTTTGATCGTTGTACCTGTGCCACCAGCGGGATCCCGCACCATGTGCTCCGAAGCAAGCGTGAGTACATCACATCTGCCCCCGCTCCACAGACCTAATGACAGCCTGCACTGACATCAGACCCACCTTAGTCCCTCACTTTGTCCCCCAACAGGCTCCCAGACTGCATTTGGCGCTTGCAGCCTGAACCATCACAGCGAGACCGATCCTCCGACATATTTGCCACCCGCCTCCATGCCAGCCCTGGGTAGTCAGTACTCCCTGTGGCAAAGCTGAGGGACATTCCACACAGCCACTGAACAGGCTGCATTAAATTAACCTATCTAATGTTTTATTTTGAGCACAGCTTTGACACCACAGTAATCTGCAGCCTCCCTGGACCCGTAACGGAGGCCATTTTTGCTATTGAAACCAAGCAAGCAATTACCACAGGCCGACAGCACTCTAGTAGTGCTTCTGTATTCCTTGTCGGTGGCACTGGGATCCTTTACCACGGCCAGGGACAGCTCCAAATACAGACTTACCATATATTTTGCTTTATGGTTGCTCATACTCTTATTCATCTATTACTCCCCACTAGTCCAGGGGGGCCACATTCCCTGCGGACAATGGCACCTGTGCTTTTCAACTGACTGCGGGATTCTGCAAGGAGCCCTATACCTAATTCTCACAATCAGATCCTGTGCTGCCCTTCCCATTGTGGGACCGTATCAGGGACCTTTTTGTTTGCTTTTCCTTCTATTAATTTTTATTCTTTATCTTCTCAGTTTTCATAGCACAACTCCCTGACTCCAGCTCCGCCAGACTCAGACACTGGACACCCTTCTAGCGCTCCTCCAGCCACCATCTGTAAATCTGACCTCCTTGGAATTGATCTGTGGACTTCGACACTTACAGGAGCTACCTATATTCACACATTACTATACCTGGACAGCCCCTCGCTTCAGCATCCCTGGTTTTCCTCGGACCATGGGGAAATATTCTACTACACCAGCCAAATCACCCACAAGCACCTCCAAGACTTCAGCTACCCTGGCTAAACGGCCTATGTCCAAAATTGCTTCTCCACAACCTTCACCTGAACTTCCACTCTTCTCAGGAACTAATATTCCACTTGGATGACTCTTCCAATGACAGCCTTTCTGTTACATAACAGATCCCACCATGGTAGTGGTCCAAAACTCGGTCCTTCTTAAGAAATTCAAACTCCTTCTCCAACAGGAATTGAATAGTGCTACGGAACAACTCACTACTAAGATCAGGGACATAGGGTCTGATATTGATGACCTAGAACACAAAATGGATGACGCTAAGTGATCAATAACCATGAACAAAATATTGACACGATCAAACTGGATCTGGCTTCAAAACGTGAGGACTTAGAGAACCATAGCAGAAGAGGAAACCTCTGGATCAGAGGTCTCCCTGAATTCGTAGAGGAATTAAACTCTGTAGTCACTGCTTTACTACAGGAGCTCCTTTAGGCTGGTCTGCCTTTTTTGGACCTTCTGTGCCTATCATTAGGGTGCTTGAGGACAACCACATTTATATAGTAATACTGGTCATTACAATTGTCCATGGACTCCCCCTCCCTCTTTTTTTTCTCTTGCATTCCTGTCTGCTATTGCACACGTTGATGTATGTTTAATTGTTGGGGGTTCATCACCCTCCATGGAGACCCTCTTGAAAATGACTAAATCTTCATTGCCCTAAACTACATGGGCAATTCAGTGGAGCCTCGCTGCTTGGGCCGCCCACGTTCTCACCTGTCCCACTATCTAGCACAAGGCTAGACCCTATTAAAAATCCCCTTGGATTGGCGGTGACCTTCTCTGTCCCCTTCCTGCTAAGTGTACCTAGGTGTGCCTGCAAGTGTATGTCTGGATGGCTACATGCACTCCCCTCCCCCCTTTTTCTTCTTTTTTCTTTTCTCCTCCCCTCCTTCCCTATAGTTTCAATGTCAGACAATAGTTTCATCTTTAACATTCTTATGTTATCATGATATACAATGCACACCCGGCCGGCTCAGGTTACCCTCACCTCTGGCAGTGTATATGTCCACCGCCACTGATTGCTGCAGCAATTCTTTTCCGGTAGGCCTTGTGGTTGCGCCCATCCTAGCCTTTTCTTCTCTTTTTATTTCCTTCTACTCTACCTCCCGTTTTTTCATGTTTTTCTGGACATCAGACAACCCAAGCCTGTTGCACTTGAGTTGACCTGGACCTCTGCTGCGTTATTTAGCTACTCTGCTCTCTATCCACCATGATGGCTACTTCCAAATTTGTAGTTGTGTCAAACAATGTTCAGGGCTTCAATTCCCCCCAGAAACGTAAGTGTGCTTTTACTTTCTACGCCTCGCTTTCAGCCCACAATATCAGACTGCAGTTTCTACTTACTCCTTCCCCAAATATTTTCACAAACATTACCCCCAGGCCAGGGGGTAGCTGTTACAAGTGTAAATAAGATAACGATTTTGACAGGTTGTGGTTATTTTTGATATTTTTTAATTTAAATTTTTATTGAAGGTTTTCAAGAAAAAATTTTAACAGAGATAAACATTTGGTTCAGTTTAGAATGTATGCATACAATACAGCTTTATTAGACAGTTACCCCACCTTTTGGCTAGGGTCGGAGCTATAGTTCGGCATAAGCATCAGAGGTATGCTTGGGGTGGACTGAACCGTAGGGAGGTGTAGTAGGTATTGAGGGGGATTAAACAGAGGAGAGAGTAATAGGGGGGGAAGTGGAGGGGGGGAGGATAGGTTGTGTGAGGATGAGGGAGAGGTACCTGTCTGACGTGGATAGTTTGTGCGATTGTTTGTACAGTATCAGGGTTTTACGGAGCAGTTAGGATTTTGTAACCAGTTAGACCATAGAGAATTAAACTTATGTTGGGTGGAGTTATTAGTGGCCAGTCTTTTTTCCATTTCGCATTGGAAGTTAAGATCTGAGATTAGCGATTGAAAGGAAGGGGCTGTGGTGGTAGTCCAGAGTCGGGTTATGTTTAGTTTTGCTGCAAAAAGAATGTGGACCATGATGGTACGGGAGGTATATGGGAATTTGTTAATCCCAATATTTAGGAGTGCAAGTGCCGGATTGGGGTTTATCATTATTTTGGAGATTTCGGCTATTAGTTGGAATACGCTATTCCAAAAGGATTTAATAGATTTGCAAGACCAAAGTATGTGAAGAGTGGAACCTACATCCCCGCATTGTCTCCAACAGGAAGGGGAGTGTTTTGGATAGAAAATGGCAAGTCTGGCAGGGGTTAGGTACCATTGATGAAGTAATTTTAAATAAGATTCCCAGTGTGAGCTGCAGTGAGAGGATTTGTAAGTGTAAATTAAATGCAGTAGTCCATGAGTGGGTTGGGATGGTTTCCGCTAGACTTTTTTCCCAGTTGGATAAAGAGGTAGATTTTAAGGTAAATTGTAGGTCTGTTAAATATTTGTAGATGGTGGAGATGCTTTTACTTGGGTAATGCGGTTTGGAGAAATACGTGTAGGCCGTAGCCGCCATTGTTATGGTTTGGGGTATTTTGTTCGTTCGGATGCAGTGAATGATTCGTAGGTAGGTGAAATATTCAGCGGCCGGGAGGCTAAATTTGGTGTGGAGGTATTGAAATGAGTGTAGGATGTTATTTTTGTAAAGATCTGATATGTGATGTATGTTTTGTTTTTCCCACTGGGTTAAATCTAACGAGGGCGTAATGGAGTGTAGTATGTTGAGTGGGGTATGGAGTTGTTTGGAATCTGCGTAATCTGTGGATAAAAGATCTTTCCAAGCTTGAAGAGTGGCTTGGATGCATGGGTGCTTTAAGTGATATGTGGTTTGTGGGAATATTGTGGTTAAGAGTAGATGTTGTGATTTAAGTGGAAGGGTGAGGTTTCCATTATGGACCAGGATTTTTCTCTGGTTGGGTGCCACTAAAAATAAATTTGGTCCATGAGAGTGGCATTATAGTAAGATTTGAGGTGTGGTAGGCTAGCGCCTCCTTTGGAGCGTGGTCTGATTAGAAAATTGATGGTACATCAAGGGTTTTTGGAATTCCATAAGAATCTGGTAAATATCGATTGAAATTTGGAGAAGAAAGTATTGGGGATTGGTATAGGGAGAGTGCAAAAGATATAAAGAATTTTTGGTAGGATGAGCATTTTTAGTGTCGCTACTCTGCCTATTTTAGATAATTCTGATGTACAAAGGTTGGCAAATTCTTGGGGTATAGTTTCAAGAAATTTTTTATGGTTCAAATTAAATAGTTGGTCTGTTGTAGCAGAGAGTTTGATTCCCAGATATGGGATGGTATTTTTTTCCCATGTAAAGGGGAATTGTTTAGCAAGGGATAGTTGAGTGAAATATGGTGTGTGGAGGTTTAAAATTGAGGATTTGGGCTCGTTTCGTTTATAATAGGAGACTATCATACAGTTGCAAGAAAAAGTATGTGAACCCCTTGGGATTACGTGGAGTTTTGCATGAATTGAGCATAAAATATGCTCTGAACGTCATCTAAGTCACAACAATAGAAGAACACAGTCTGCTGAACATAATACTACACAAACATTAGATGTTGCCATGGTTTAATTGCACATAACATGTAAACATTCACAGTGCAGGGAGGAAAAAGTATGTGAGGCCCTAGCTTAATGACTTCTCCCAGAGCTAATTGGAGCCAGGAGTGAGCCAACCTTGACTCTAATCAGTGTGATGATATTGGATGTGTTGCTGACAGCTGTCCTGCCCTTAAAAACCACAAACCTGTTTTGGGTTTACTGGTTTCAAGAAGCACTGTCTGATGTGAACCATGCCTCGCAGAAAAGAGCTCTCAGAAGACCTACGATCAAGAATTGTTGACTTGCATGAAGCTGGAAAGGGTTACACCTTCTGGTGTGGCCCAGTCAGAGTCCTGACCTCAACCCAATTGAAATGCTGTGGCATGACCTTAAGAGAGCGATTCACACCAGACACCCCAAGAATATTGCTACACTGAAACAGTTTTGTGAATAGGAGTGGTCCAAAATTACTCCAGATCGTTGTGCAGGTCTGATCTGCAACTACAGGAAACATTTGGTTAAGGTTATTGCTGCCAAAGGAGGGTCAACCAGTTTTTAAGTCCAAAGGTTCACATGCGTTTTCCTCCCTGCACTGTGAATGTTTACATGTTATGTGCAATTAAACCATGGCAACATCTAATGTTTGTGTAGTATTATGTTCAGCAGACTGTGTTCTTCTATTGTTGTGACTTGGATGACGTTCAGAGCACATTTTATGCCCAATTCATGCAAAACTCCACGTAATCCCAAGGGGGTCACATACTTTTTCTTGCAACTGTATATTGCTGGAGATGGGTACGAATTGTTTAGAGGATTTGAGTGGGTTGGTAATCACCAATATGATGTCGTCTGCGAATAGGCTAATTTTGTGCTCAGTGTTAAGGTGCCGTATGCCAGTGAACATTGGGTCATCCCGAAGTTTAGATGCTAGGGGTTCAATGAGTAGTGCGAATATGATAGGAGATAGAGGGCAGCCTTGTCTGGTGCCATTGGTAATATCAAAGGGATCTGATAGTGTTCTGTCTGTTAATACTCTGGCTGAGGGGAGGGAGTATAGTGCCAAAATGGCTGTTGACATCCAACATGTGATGCCAAATTTTTGTAGAGTCATTTGCAAAAATAGCCAGTGTATGCGGTCGAATGCTTTTTCGGCATCTAACGATAAAAGCAATGAGGGTTGCTCTAAGTGATGAATGAGGGATATGAGTCTTCTAGTAGCGTCAGGTGCCTGACGGCCTGGTATGAAACCTACCTGGTCTGGGTGTATCAAAGTGGGAAGATAGGGGAGTAGTCTGCGCGCTATAATTTTTGCATAAAGCTTGACGTCTGTGTTAAGTAAGGAAATTGGTCTATAATTTTGGACATGTTGCGGATCTTTGCAGGTTTTGGTATTGTGGATATTGTCGACTGTAGCATGTCTTTGGGGAATGTGCCATTGGTGGCTGCGTGGTTAAAGAGTCTGGTCAGATATGGTGAAAGGTTAGGGGCAAATTGTTTGTAGTACTCATTTATATAGCCATCGTTTCCTGGAGACTTATTAAGGGGGAGCGTTTTAATGACGGATTCTATTTCAGTGGAAGTGATTGGTATTGATAGGTCATCAAGTTGGGTTGAAGAAAGTTGAGGGAGTTTAATTGTGTGGAGGAATTGTTGTATGGACGTAGGTGTTGGTTGGATGGTGTTAGGGTCATCTTTAAGGTTATATAGTTGTTGGTCGCGAAGGCATTAGCTATATCTTGCGGGTTTGTGGTTAAGGTTCGTGAGGATGAATGATAAATTGTGCATATTTTATTTCTTAGTCGTCGTTTAATCATTTTGATTAGTAAGGAGTTGGCTTTGTTGTTAAGGGAGTAAAATGTAGTTTTTGTTTTTTGAAGGTTGAGGTCATATTTGTAGAGCAGGAGGGTTCTAAGTGTATTTCTGTCAGCGGTGAGTTGGGCGGCTGTTGTAGAATTAGTTTTTTTTTGTTTAATTCTTCTTTTGTTTTAATTGAGAGAAGTTCCTCAATTTGTCGGTTTCTCTGTTTGGAGGTACAGGAGTTTAATTGTATGCCATATATGCAGACCATAAAGTGAATACCGATATTTCAGGAGAGTCATTTATGTCAAAAAACATGTTGTGTGCATCTAATATAGCTTTTTTGTGGTCCAGGTTCTTCAATAAAAGAGCATTAAGTCTCCAGATACGGGGGATTGTTGAGTGTTGATTGTGATCTAAAGAGATGGAGATTGGAGCGTGATCAGACCAGGTTATGGTACCAATTTCGGAAGATGTGGTGTGTTGCAGAGTCCACTTGTCCGTGATGAAAAAGTCAATTCTGGAGTATGAGAGTTGAGAGGAGGAATAGTAGGTGTAGTCTTTTTCCATACTGTGGTGGCAGCGCCATATGTCATAGTAGTCATTGTTATGTAGAAAGACGTTAAGAGATTGTTTGGAGGAGCGTTTGCTAGAAGAAGAGTCCAGTAGAGGGTTGCCGATGATGTTGAAGTCTCCTCCTATAATTAGTCTGCCTTGTTTTTGAGCAGAAATTGTGGAATTGATTTTATTGTAGAATTGCAATTGGTTGGTGTTCGGACCATAGATGTTGACCAGGGTGTATAGAATTCCATTAATTTTGCATATCAGGATATGGTAGCAACCCTGTGGGTCTGCGACTTCTGAAATGTAGTGGTATTGGAGAGAGTCTTTTATGGCCGTGATGACGCCGTTTTTCTTTTTGGGGTTGCTTGCCATATAAATGGAGAGAAATGGTGTATGCGGAAGTTGGGGATTTTGTTGGTGGCAAAGTGGGATTCCTGAAGGAATATGATATCAGCTTGCAAGGAGCGAGCCTCTTTTTGTAGTAGAGATCTTTTGAATGGCGAGTTGAGGCCACGGACATTTAAGGATGATATTTTAATCATAGTTCTGGATGTAGGCGAGTTATTCGGAGTAGCAGAGGTATTTCATGAGTCATACAGAGTGAAGGCATATCTTTTTGTCGTTTTTGGAGAAGTTCCACAAAGAAGGGATATCGTGCTGGATGCGGTCGCTGGTTTGGTGTGGAGGTTCCATCTTGTAGGTCGGCATTTAGAGTGAGGAGGGGTGGAGACGATCGACTGGTAGAGGTAGGAGGGAAAGGGGGTAAAAAAAAACTTATTGAAAATACAAGTGATATGTGTAGCACTTATTGCTACTGAGTGACGGGGGAATTGGAGCATACATGACTCGCGTAGTAAGTCAGGTTGACGAGCAACTTGGGGTTCAATGATGGTCGTAATGGGGCCGTCTGCCAGCCATTAGTGGTTGATAGAGTCCCAGCTTGTTGGGTGGTTGTTGATGGTGATGATCTCAGGATCCTGACCACTCAGCTTCCATGCGCTGTATATGGTTGGAGGCGGGTTGGTGAGATTCTGCCGGTAGGAAATTCCAGGCTTTCAGGAGATCAATGCCTGCCTCAAGGGATTTATTCGTAAAGAGCCATCCTTGTTGTTTAACAATGAGCTTTGTGGGGAAGCCCCATTGGTAGCCAACTCCATGGTTCCGCAATGCTTTTGTAATAGTAACAAGCTTCTTGTGGTTGAGAAGTGTGGCTTTAGATAGATCTGCAAATAATTTTATACTTGCTTGGTCTGGTGGTAATGATGCAGTGTTTCTCGCGGCAATCATAATTTTTTCTTTAACATGGTAGAAGTGGATGCGTGCCAGTATGTCCCTAGGTACTGCAGCCGATAGGAACGACGGTTTAGGTAACCTGTGTGCACGGTCTATAGCGAGTTCCACATCTGATAAGGAGGGGATGAGGTTTTTCATGTATGTTTGTAAGTACAGTACTATGGCGTACGAATTAATGGTTTCTGGGATTCCGTGGAATTTGATGTTCTGCCTTGAGCGGTATTCTAGATCCGCTAGTTTAAGGTTAATCTGTTCTATGTCGGTGCCTTGGTCGGTGTATGCATCTATGAGGTCGTTATGGGCGGCGAACATTTCTCCCATTTTACTTTCAATATGGCGGATACGGTTGTCATGTTGTTGTACCGCGGATGAAATTTGGGATAGCTTCGTCGTCAGGTCATCATGTAAAGTTTGTCGCAGTGAGAGAAGCATATTTTTCATAGACAGTTCAGTGATAGATTGGTCTGAAACAGGAAAATTTTCTATTAAGGATGGAGCAGATATAGCAGAATTAAGTGCAGAATAGGAAGGCTGAGAGATAGGAGGATTTTCTGTGTCCAGCCTAGGTCTGGACATAGCAGGGCTGCTTGTGGTGGGAGACAGGGGCGGAGAGGACTCACCAGGGTCTCCAGGGTACAGGGATGCTTTGAGCCTGGGGTCTGTGGTGTGCTCCTTGCTGCAGTCCTGCTGTGTGGTCTCATGGTGTGAGGAGGCGGCGCCATCTTGGCTGCAGGGGCTGAGAGCTGGGAAAAAGCTTGTCAGCTTTCCCGGCTTCCCTGGTGATCTGCGGCATCTGGGCATTTTCCCTGGTGATCCAGAGGAGACCTGCTTTCCCTTATCAGTGCGGGGAGAGGTCTGTGATGTCGCTGGGTCCGGTGTAAGCCGGGTTATGGCTGGCGGGGATACGGAGCTCTCTTCACAAAGCTGTCATCCCGGAGCCGCCTGCGCATGCGCCCCCTATTTTTAATATTTTAGGTGTTGGTAGTTGTTAGTAGTTCTTGACATTCTCCTTTTGCGTCGAGTCTCTAGGAGGTGTGTATGATGTTTGCCTGTCCTTTTTTTTTTTTTTTTTTTTGAGAGAGTGTGGGGTAGTCTACCTGTAGCAAACTCCAGTGAGTAATCCTTTCTTGAAATTGGCCACATGAAGGTCCTTTTATCATTTTAGAAAATCTGTTATACTTTCAAAATATGTATGGACTTACAGTGGATATAAAAAGTCTACATACCCCTGTTAAAATGTCAGGTTTCTGTGATGTAAAAAAATGAGACAAAGATAAATCATTTCAGAACTTTTTCCACCTTTAATGTAACCTATAAGCTGTACAACTCAGTTGAACAACAAACTGAAATCTTTTAGGTGGAAGGAAGTAAAAATAAAAAACTAAAATAATATGGTTGCATAAGTGTGCACACCCTTAAACTAATACTTTGTTGAAGCACCTTTTGATTTTATTACAGCACTAAGTCTTTTTGGGTATGAGTCCATCAGCATGGCACATCTTGACTTGGCAACATATGCCCACTCTTCCTTGCAAAAACTGTCAGATTGCGAGGTCATCTCCTGTGCACAGCCCTCTTCAGATCACCCCACAGATTTTCAGTTGGATTCAGGTGTGGGCTCTGGCTGGCATTCCGAAACTTTAATCTTCTGGCGAAGCCATTCCTTTGCTGATTTGGATGTATGCTTTGGGTCGTTGTCATGCTGAAAGGTGAAAATGTTCCTCTTCATGTTCAGCTTTCTAGCAGAAGCCTGAAGGTTTTGTGCCAATATTGACTGGTATTTGGAACTGTTCATAATTCCCTCTACTTTGACTAAGGCCCTAGTTCCAGCTGAAGAAAAACAGTCCCAAAGCACGATACTGCCACCACCATGCTTCACTGTGGGTATGGTGTTCTTTTGGTGATGTGCAGTGTTGTTTTTATTCCAAACATATCTTTTGGAATTAAGGCCAAAAAGTTCAACCTTGGTCAGTCCATAACACATTTTTCCACATGCTTTTGTGAGACTTCCGTTGTGTTTTTGCAAAATTTATCCGGGCTTGGATGTTTTTCTTCGTAAAAAAAGACTTCTGTCTTGCCACTCTACCCCATAGCCCAGACATATGAAGAATACGGGAGATTGTTGTCACATGTATCATACAGCCAGTACTTTGCCAGATATTTCTGCAGCTCTTTTAATGTTGCTGTAAGCCTCTCCAGACCAGTTTCTTCTCATCTTTTCATCAATTTTGGAGGGACGTCCAGTTATTGGTAATGGCACTGTTGCTCCATATTTTCTCCCCTTGATGATGACTGTCTTCACTGTGTTCCATGGTATATCTACTGCCTTGGAAATTCTTTTGTACCTTTCTCCTGATACTTTTTAACAATGAGATCCCTCTGATGCTTTGGAAGCTCTCTGCGGACCATGGCTTTTGCTGTAGGATGCGACTAAGAAAATGTCAGTAAAGACCTACTAGAGCAGCTGAACTTCATTTGGGGTTAATCAGGGGCACTTTAAAAGATGGCAGGTGTGTACTTACTCCTATTTAACATGATTTTGAATATGTTTGCTTAATTCTGAACACAGCTACATCCCCAGTTATAAGAGGGTGTGCACACTTATGCAACCACATTATTTTAGATTTTTATGTTTACTTCCCCCTCTAAAAGATTTCAGTTTGTTTTTCAATTGAGCTGTACAGTTTATAGGTCACAGGTGGAAAAAGTTCCGAAATTATTTATGTTCATCTCATTTTTTTACATCACAGCAGCCTGACATTTTAACAGGGGTGTGTAGACTTTTTATATCTACTGTATACATGACTTTAAAGTGGAACTTCACTGCATGTGAGCACCACAAAGCAAAAACGCAGTTTAACCACTTGCCTTTCGCCATATAGCAGAAATACTGCTACAGGGTGGCAGGACTGCGCTAAATCACGTATATATACGTGATTTGCATTTCCAGGTAGGGTCGTACACGCCGCCATTGGCGGCTAGGGATGTCAATCACCGGGTCCCACTAGCACCTGACGATCATTGGGGAAAGCTGACAGGGGATAGACCTGAGTGAATAACACAGTTTTCTCTCCTTTCAGCATGGACATGCTGTGTTGCACCTCTCTGAACAGCAGAGAGGTACAAAACAGCATGTCGCCAAAGTAAAACACACACACAGCCTCATAGTAAAACAGCACACAGTTAACCCTTTGATTGCCCTAGATGTTAACCCCTTCCTGCCCAGTGTCATTAGTACAGTGTCAGTGTTTTTTATTAGCACTGATCACTGTAATAGTGTCACTGGGAATGTCAGTGGCAGTTAGTAAGTTCTCACCCAGTGTCAGAATGCCTGCTGCAGTCCCGCTATAAGTCGCTGATCACCGCCATTACTTGTATAAAAAAAAATTCCAGTATATATACCGCCATTTGTAGATGCTATAACTTTCACGTAAACCAATAAATTTACATGTATTGGGATTTTTTTTTTTAGCAAATACATGTAGCAGAATACATTTTGGCCTAAATTTATGATGAAATTAAATGTTTAAAATTTTTTTATTGGATTTTTTTTTTGAGTTTTATAGCAAAAAAATCTAAATCTTGTTATTTTTTCAAAATTGTCAGACTTTTGTTTATAGCACAAAAAATAAAAAACGCAGAGTTGATCAAATACCACTGAAAGAAAGCCCTGTGGGGAAAAAAATTACATAAATTGAATTTATGTACAGCATTGAATGACCGCGCAATTGTCAGTTAAATTATCACAGGGTTGTATCGTAAAAAATTACCTAGTCTGGAAGGGGAGTAAATCCTCTGGAGGGCAAGTGGTTAATTTATTAATATTTAAAGCAAGCTGCCCTATCCATCCATTTATTTTGCTAAGAAATCATATTGAAAGGCATTTCTGGCCATGGCCATCTAGAATAAGGGCAGATGATTAATATAGCATTTACTTCCTGGAATACATCTGCCCTTAGCTGAGGCATGTAGACCGGAGAGTGTGCTTAGCGAAGAAAACCCCTCCTGAAGATTCAGGAGATGTATGACTTCATTTGCATAGGCATGGAAATCAGGAAGTAGCAGAAGAAATGTAAGAAGTTTAAACCAAGTAAATATAATTTGTATAAAAAAGTGCAGCGCTAAAAACACAATGAAAAAGTAAATGTATCAAGTGGAACAATAAAGTGCAACACATAATTATATATAAAACAGTGCAATTCTCTTTACAATTGCTTCAGTCCTTAAGTAGTCAAAGATGTTACCAGTGCTGTGTGCTGGCTCCAGGTACAGAAAATGACCCTGACAACTAATAAGCAATTGTAAAAAAAAGTGCTACCGCTATGCCTTTAGCTGTCAAAGACATTGTTTATGCTTTGTGCAGGCTCTTGGTGCAGACAATGGCTATGAAAAAAAGTTGCAGCCCCTGTATGTAGAAAGCAGCACATGTGTGGGATTGGAACATAGCCTCACCCCAAACTGTTTTTCTGTTTTTCAGCCGTGTTACTTCATTCAGCACCAACTTTTTCTACTGCGACAGGCAAAACGTGTTCATATTTTTGAGACTCTTCTGTAATGCCATAGGAAGACATAAAATGTAACAAACGTTTTGTTTTTTACAGAACAGGAAAAGGTTAGAACACCAGTCAGGTTTTTATTGCTGTCAGAGTCATTGCTGGGCAGATTCACTCTTTTTTCTTTATTACCTGATTACCTTATTTCAACCATTTTATGCTGTAGTTTTTGGTAAATACTAGAGGTGTAAACCACCTTATAGTTCCCAGTATCTTGCAGAGACTGTAGCAAGATAATGCTTCATTATTCAGGTCTAGGTACCTACCCTGACCTTTTAAGAGGGGGTTCCAATCTCCCTATTGGCTTTTTCATTCCTCTTTTGAACCCTATTCGCATTCCTTAATTCCTGCTATGATAGAGTTACCTTAATAAAAAGTGGTTACACTAACATACAAGAAAATAACAATCAGACTCTAAACACATCTAAGACATCTACTACAGGGTTAACATACAGTGCTCAGCATAAATGAGTACACCCCTTTTGAAAAGTAAGATTTTAATCAATATCTCAATGAACACAAGAACAATTTCCAAAATTTTGACAAAACTGAGTTTTATAGAATATTTGTTTAGCTCATTACATGAAAGTAAGTTTAAAGCGGAGTTCCAGTCAGTTTTGTGTTTATTAACCTCCCTGGCGGTATGATTATTTCAGATTTTTGGTGCTGAAAGCGGTACCATTATTTTGCATGGAAATTTGGGATTTTATATTGTAGGCCTGTAATTCTTAGGAATAACTCACTGAAATCTGTCTGAACAAGAGTCTAGTAAACATCCCGGGTAGGATAAAACTTAAAATACGAAATCATAAATTATAATTTAATAAATAATCATAAAAAATAATAATATAATAATAAATTTAATTCAATAATATAATCAAACCAAAAACACTGAAATTTGAAATAGAGCGCCAAGTTCGCACATCACTGAGCAGAGTCGCAAAATTGTTTTCAGTGTCTGATGACGAATTTCCTCACGAATCATCACTCAATTCTGCAAGAGGTTCTGATTTACTATCGCTGTTCTCTAGGTGGTCTAAAACCGCTTTTGACCTAAAGGGACACTTTTTGGACGCCATGGACGTTTCTCAGTTTCCAGGTAGAAAGAACAGTAAAAATGCAGGCAGGGCACAGGACAAAGCACTAGGGACAAAATGTATGTGAAATGGTTTGATACAGTAATGATTTACTATGTGATTTTAGTGAATGTCACTTTTTGTCATTTTCAAATTTCCCGCCGTTCCGTCCCCCGTACGTCCCAACGCTTGCAGGGAACGGACCCCAGAAGACAGATGCCAGCATCTGCCAGATTACATTGCCGGGAACACTGCAGGAGGGACATCGCGGGAGCGCAGGACAAGGTAAGTAAACAAGGGATCGCGGAGCAGCGCTGCATGGTATTCCCGAGTGTAGCTCGGGGTTACCACTTGTGGTACTGAAACTTTACCCTGAGGCACACTCAGGAATACCGCCAGGGAGGTTAAAAGTTAGCAGCTACAAAAACTGTAGCTGCTGACTTTTAATAAACAGACCCACCTGTCCCAGGATCCAGCAATGTGCTCACCCACGCCGTCCCTTCTCTGCCTCTTCTCTCCCCAGGGCTGGCATCACAACTTTGGGCACCAGGCTGTGATAGCTTGCGGCTTCACAGCCGGGTGCCCACTGCACATCTCGAGTCACGCTGCGCATTCTGATTGGTCTGGCAGTCTTCTGAGGCTTATGAAGGTTCCCAGGAGACTGTGGGAGGAAGGAGGGGGGCAGAACTTCCGACTCTCTTCTCTTTTAGAGCCTGGATGCTGGATGGAGAGTGATGCTCAACTTGTCTCTTCAGAATTCCCCACAGGTTTTCAATTGGGTTCAGATCAGGAGACTTGGCCACTGAATCACAATTACCCTGTTCTTCAAAAATGCAACAATGGCCTTAGATGTGTGTTTTGAATCATTGTCATGTTGGAAAAGTGCACGACAACCAAGAGCATGGAGTGATGGTAGCATCTCTTTCAATATAGAGCAGTACATCTGTGAATTCATGGTACCATCAATGAAATGCAGCTCCCCAACACCAGCAGCACTCATGCAGCCCCACAGAAGGACACTGCCACCACTATGTTTCACTGTAGGCACCATGCATTTTTCTTTGTACTCCTCACCTTTGCGATACCATACAGTTTTGAATCCATCAGTTCCAAAAACGTTTATCTTGGTCTCATCACTCCAGAGTACAGAGTATTACTCCTCTTTTTCAGTATGGGCCCTGGCAAATTCTAGGCGGGCTTTTTTGTGCATGGACTTGTAAAGAGAGGCTTCCTTCATGGATGACACCTATGCATGCAATTCCTCTGCAGTGTATGCCATATTGTGTCATGGGAATCACCCCAATTTGGATTTCTACTTATTTAGCTAACTGCAGTGAACTTGCATGGCAATTTTCTTTAACCCTTCTCATCAGAAGATGCTTCTGTCGAGGTGTTAACTTCCATGGACAGCCTGAACATCTCTGTGAGATGGTTGCAATTCTATCTTTGGTAAATTTTTGTACCACTTTTGCTGCCGTATTCTGACTGATAAGTAAAACTTTGCTCATCTTCATGTAGCCTTTCTTGTGTGAGATTTTCTTTTTCAGGCCTTGTGACATTTCTCTTCCATGTGGTGAGATTGCTGACAGCATGAAATGGGAAGGGGTTTTTTTTGTTAAGTAATGCCTGTCTATAATCAACTGTCTGCTGGACATCTGTTTAATGAATAATTAGACTCACCTGTTGTTGAATTCTTGTTAATTGGATTTTGTTGTCTAAAATTTAACTTTGCTCCTAAGACTTTCATTGGGGTGTATTCATTTTTGCAACATGGTCTTGAATGAATTTGTTAGGTAAAATACTTTTTTGTGTGTGCAAATGAACAAATCTTGTTTGCAATCAATGGCCTGCAATGGTTGGGGAACATAGTGGAAGGGGGGAAATTGTGCACTTTTGACAGCTTAACATCTAAATGTAACCTACCAAACTGATATTTGTTTAGGTACCAACTGTGGCATGTTTTTATCAGCCAGTTTGGGTCTGTTAACCTGGTCCTTCAATCTTCTACTTTGGAACAACTTTTGGTACATGACTCCAAGACCAAGCCAGTTTCTGAAATATATAAAGAATTATTTGTGACTTGTCCTAAACCTATAGGTAAATGTAAAGAGACCTGGCATTTATTGCTGGCTGATATCTAAAAAGAGTGGGAAATTTGAGTGTAGAGTGAAAGTTTTACTTTTGATTGCTGGTGATTGCTGGTGCTTTTAGTTGTTTTATTTTCTTCTTTGGGTCTTGCTAATAGCTTCTACTTTTTTAAATCACTTGTTCTGTCACTTTTTAACCACTTCAATACTAGGCACTTTTAATCCCTTCCTGCCCAGGCCAATTTTGATTGGTGACAGCAGGTCACATGGTACTGGCAATGGGGCCGGTACACAGATCTGTCATCAGCCGTGTCTGAGATGCACGGCCGGTGACAGATCTCACCACAGCGCGACCCTGCAGGCAGGCACAATGCACGATCTGGGAAGGACGCCATATAGCGTCCTCCCGGAGGGACGAAGTGTTTGCCCGGCCACCATTTGGTCGGGCGGCAACTGGTTAAATAGCATTTGTTTTTCTTCCTTGTCTTGGCTAATTAAGGAGAGGGTTTATTGGTCACAGGTGAAACAGGTCCTATATAACTTGCTGTAGAGCTCACTCTGAGCTTGCCTGTATTTTGCTTGCTGGACCTTTGACTAAGTGGACATTTGATAAGTGGAGTTAAAAACTGGAGTTGAAAACAGTTGATTATAGCAGGTTTCTAACAGGAGTCTACTAACCTATAAGTGACAACTGATATTTCCTGTTAATATTGTAACGGGGGGCTAGCAGGGTGGAAGGTTTTGTGCAGTGCATAGTGTGCCATATGTATGCAGCAATGGAGCAACAGCTCCAGTATGGGTACCGCTGTGACAGATGTGAGCAGATGAGCCTTCTAAAAACTTGTGTTAGAGATCTGGAGGAGCAAGTTGCAACACTGGGCAGAACCGACAACCTCGAAAGTCTTCTGCTCAATCAAGATTATCAGGTACGAAGATGGTTTACTGTAATGAGGGGGAGTGGTAGAGGCTCACAGAAAAGGAAGGCCGGCCCTGGGTTTGTATACCCAAACAGATTTGCCAAGTTGGGTAAAGATGTGGAGGTGGCAAGCTCAGGGTTGGCAGCCCTGGATGTCACTGCTATCCCTAACAGCCGGGAGAGCAGACCATCTGGGAGGGGTGGTGAGGGTAGTGCAGAAAGGCCTAGACAGCTGGTGGTAGTAGAGGATTCTATAATCAGAAGGACAGATAGATTAATTTGTTGCCAGGATCGCCTCAACCGAATGGTTTGCTGTCTCCCTGGTGCCAGGGTTCGGCATGTGGTGTACCGGGTTGATAAATTACTGGGAGGGGTTGGGCATGACCCAGCTGTCTTGGTTTATGTTGGAACCAATGAGAGAATACATGGAAGGTGGAGGCTCCTTAAGAATCAATTTAAAGGACTAGGCTGCAAGTTGAAGGGAAGGACCTCCAAGGTGATATTCTCTGAAATATTACCTGTGCCATGCGCAACTCAGGAAAGACAGGGGGAGATTAGATAACTCAATGCATGGCTGAAGACCTGCTGTAAGAGGGAAGGATTTGGGTTTCTAGAGCACTGGGCTGCCTTTTCATTGGTGTGCAACCTATATGCTAGAGATGGTTTGCACCTAAATGGAAGGGAGTCTGCTGTGCTATGGGTTTATGGAAAGGCTGGTGGAGTATTTAAACTAGGATCGAGGGGGTGGGACAATTAGATTATAATAGGGTAGACAGATTAGACATGGGTCAGTACGTATTATTGAGTGGAATGAGGAAAGATGGGGGGAAGGCTATGGCACATAAGAAGGTTCCCATGTTGCAAGCAACCAGTGGAATTGGTATCATTTGTATGAAAATAAAAAATATGCAATATACTGGTGAACAAGGTGTCAATGAATTAAAGTGTTTGTTCACCAATGCCAGAAGTCTGCCAAGCAAAATAGGTGAGTTGGAAGCGTTGGTGCATGAAGAGAACTATGATTTAATTGGTATTGCTGAATCTTGGCTTCATTCTTCACATGACTGGGCCATTAATATTCCTGGCTATGTTCTCTTTCGGAGAGACAGGGTTAATAGGTGGTGTCTGTCCCTTTGTGAGAAGTGATCTCAGAGCGAGTGTGAAAGAGGACCTAGTTGATGGAGAGTGTGATGAGGCTCAAAGTATTATGGAACTGCACATGGGGGTGCGTACTACAAAGGTAATCATTGGAGTTTGTTATAGGCCTCCCAGTGTTAATGAGGAGGTGGAGACTCAGCTCCTTCCACAGATCAAAAGGGCTACAAGGGCTGGGACAGTGATAATAATGGGGGATTTTAACTACCCGGAAATTGACTGGAGTAAATATTTAAACCTACTACAGGACAATTTTATGGTACAGTTCATAGAGGCCCCTACTAGGAATGATGCTCTGCTGGACCTGGTAATTTCAAACCATGCAGAACGTATTACAAATGTCCATATAAAAGAACATCTGGGTAGCAGTGACCATAACATGATTTAATTTATTGTTAGCTGTAAACAGCGAGCACATACGGGAAAAATAAAAACACTAAATTTTAAGAGAGCTAATTTTCCAAGGCTGAGAGCTGCTCTCCAAGACTTAGACTGGGAGGGAATATTGGCATCAATGAACACAACACAGAAATGGGAATTCTTCAAAAAGACTGTGTGTGAACAAACTGCAAAATATATTCTCATGGGCAACAAGTTTCAAAGGCTTAAAATCAAACCTATGTAGCTTACGGCCAAAGTTAAAAAAGCTATAGATAATAAGAAAAGAGCTTTTATTAAATATAACAATGAAGGAACACTATCATCGTTTAAACATTACAAAGAATATAACAGAATATGCAAAAAGGAAATAAAGGCCGCAAAAATTGAAAATGAACGACAGATTGCAAAAGATAGCAGGATCAACCAAAAAAATAATTCAAATATATTAATAGTAAAAAGGTTTGGTCCGAGCATGTAGGCCCTTTACAAAATAATCTAGATTGGGTGACTGGGGACAAAGAGAAGGCAAATTTAATAAATAAATTCTTCAGCTCTGTGTATACAAAGAAGCATGGGGGAGCTCCTGTCCATAATAAGCATGGTATTGACACAGCTCCAGATGATCCACATTGTCTCACAATTGATATGATCCAAAAATATTTAGACAGAATAAAGGTGAATTGAGCTCTGTCATTTCAAAGCCATTGTTTCTAAGTTTTAGGGGCTCTTTAATGACTGGCATAGTACCACTAGATTGGCGTAAGGCCAATGTGGTGCCAATATTTAAAAAGGGGTCAAAATCTTTACCAACTAATTATAGACCTGTTAGTGTAACTTCTATAGTTGGGAAGATACTGGAGAATTTAATAAAAGACCACATAGATGAGTTCTTGCTGGAAAAAAATGTGTTTGACACGTTTCCCCACACATGGCTAATGTGTAAAGTCTACGGGCTTGGAAAAATCTGTATGTAAATGGATTGAAAACTGGATAAAAGATCGTATTCAAAGAGTAGTGGTTAATGATTCATACTCTGAATGATCTAGGGTTGTCAGTGGTGTACCCCAAGGTTCAGTGTTGAGACCCTTACTTTTTAATATATTTATAATGACACCAAGCTGTGCAGTGGAATAACGTCCTCACAGGATGTCTTTAATTTACAAGCTGACCTCAATGCACTGTTTAATTGGGCAACTATGTGGCAAATGAGGTTTAATGTTGATAAATGTAAGGTTATGCACTTGGGGGCTAAGACTATGCATGCATCATACATACTAGGAGGAATACAACTAGGGGAATCAATGGTAGAGAAGGATCTGAGATTTCTGGTAGATCACAAGCTTAATATTGGCATGCAATGCCAAGCTGCGGTTTCTAAAGCGAGCAAAATCCTCTCTTGTATTAAAAGAGGTATAGACTCCAGAGAGCGATATCATACTACCCCTGTACAAATCATTAGTAACACCTCATCTGGAATATGCAGTTCAGTTTTGGGCACCAATTCACAAAAAAAACATTGGGGAACTGGAGAAAGTACAGAGAAGGGCAACCAAACTGATAAGAGGCATGGAGGAGCTCAGCTATGAGGAAAGATTAGAGGAACTGAATTTATTCTTTCCTGAGAAGAGGAGATTAAGGGGGGATATGATCAACATGTATAAATACATCAGTGGTTCATATAGTGAACTCGGTGTAGAGATATTCACCCTGAGGTCATCACAGAGGACAAGGGGGCACTCTTTACATCTGGCGGAAAAGAAATTTAATCTCCAAACATGGAAACGTTTCTTCACAGTGAGAGCTGTGAAAATGTGGAATAGACTCCCTCAAAACTTGGTTCTGGCCAGCTCAGTGGATTGCTTTAAAAAAGGCCTCGATTCTTTCTTAGTATCCAGTTATATTCTGTGTATCTAACTTGTATAGGTAAAGTTGATCCAGGGAATATCCGATTGCCTCTCAGGGGATCAGGAAGAAAATTTTTTCCCTGCAGGAGCAAATTAGATCATGCTTTGCTGGGTTTTTTTTGCCTTCCTCTGGATCAACTGTAGGTATAGGATTATTACTTTTTTTTTTTTCTTTTACTGGTTGAACTGGATGGACTTTTGTCTTTTTCAGCGAGACTAACAATGGATGGCCCATATACCCAATTATCAAGGCGATTATTGAGATGATATATGGGAGGTACCATTCAAAGCTCTGGTTTCAGCTAGGGATTGTCTCATCCAATTAAAATTTTTGCATAGTATTTATTATACATTTGGCTAAATTGGCCAAAATTTATGGGACCTCCTCAGTGGAGTGTTGAAGGTGTTCAGCATCGCCTGCAGACTTTGGTTTGCAGTCACCTGTACTTTACAGGAGCTCACACTTCTACAGGTCCCACTGACAATATCAGTATGCCTCCTGGGATTGGTTGATGAAATAGCACCATATAGAGCTCAGAGGGTATTCCTGTCTATTACCTTATTCTATGCCTGCAAATCTATATTACTATATTGGAAGAAATCTGAACCCTCATCCCTATAATTTTGGAAAGGTATCATTAATAAATCTTTGCCCTTATACAAGGCCACATATTTATATAGGGGATGCCCGAAGAAATTTGAAAATGTTTGGCAATGTTGGATGGCGGATACATCCAGTACTGGATGAGACTTTCCCACTGATTCATAAGCGATTGTGTTGGTCTGGATGTCAATGGGTGGAGTAATTCTGATTGTCTACCTGCAGATGTGAGGGGGGCCACTATGGGAGCTGGGAGGCACAATGGGACATTAGGGGACCTGCAGCTAGCAGGAGGCCCAGGAGGAAGGAGACTGGGGCCCGGCGTTGGGTCATGGCCTGATGGTTGAGAACCTCTGCTTTAGAGGGTCAACAAAAAAGTTGCTTCAATTGGCAACTGCAGCTCTTATGAACCATCAAAAGTATAAAGTAATGTAAGGGCCATTTATGAGAGCCAGTGACTCTGGTATATCAGAGTAGATTTACTTTGCATAAAATCAAAGGCTAGGCAAACTTTTCCCTTTTAATCCTGTGTTTTGCTGTTGCTTGTCTGTTTCAGAATTTTTTTTTCTGTAAATATTTATTTTGTACTGTTTTTCTTCTTCTTTCATTAAAACAATGATTCAGAATCCTTAAACTGAATCTCTGAATGCTCTAATTAGCGATTATTTATTTATTACAGGTATTTATATAGCACCATCAATTTATGCAACACCTTACATACTGTGGATTCACATCAGTCCCTGCCAATTTAGACAGCAGACATTTAACCTTCCAGCATGTCTTTGGAGTTTGAGAGTTAACCAGAGTACCTGAAGGAAACCTATGTAAGCACAGGTAGAACATGCAGTCTCCACATAGTGCTGTAAGTCAGAAGTTCTAACCACTAAGCCACAGTGCTGCCCAGCCCCTTCTCCTTGGCTTCTTCCAGGTGCTGGTCTTTGTTGTCTTAACAATTATGAGGTCCACACAGAAACAGTTCATAAGATATATCTGTTGTCTTATATCAATGATGGAGGATGAAGGATGACCAGTGTATATTTATAAATGTTCTTTTCCTGTACCAACTAGTCCAACAGTTCTTTTCCAGAGAGATGCATTTAATCATTTCAGTGACAGTTCATAAGACAGAGGTACAGACAAGGCAGATGACAGGATACTTAGAATATTCATGCAATCATTAGAAACCTTGCGAGAACCCCTTTCTCCTGTGACATTTAACCAAAAAGAAGCTCCCATAATATACACATTTTTCCCATTCAGTACAATGGCAAGCACTCTGATTGGCCACTTTTAGTAGCCCCTTTGATCTTCTGCGTGACGGGTAATGCCTTTTGGGCTTGGACAGCTGTAGTCATAATTCTAATCAAAGTTGTCCAGATATTTCCTAAACTGCATTCTTTTACTATTAATTAGATAAACAAGTTACCCTTTGAAGAATGCTATTTTCATGTTTATTAGATAGTCTGAAAAATCCTTTCAAGTCTGACTGAGCTATCTGTGTTTTATCACCCTTGCAAGTTTGAAAATTACCTCCTTTGAAATGTAACAAGTGGTCCCCAAGAACCAAGGTGTTATTGCATAAAATTAACATAGCAAAGAGTCCTGGGCTATCCTTTTGTTGTGTAAAATACATCTAGCCCAGTCATATTCTGGCCTGGTCAATATATGTACAGTATTATATATATATATATATATATATATATATATATATATATATATATATATATACATATATATACAGTTGTGTTCAAAATAATAGCAGTCAGACATCACTAACCTGATCAATCACATCACTGTTTTTGGTAGAAATGATATTTTTACATGGCAAATAATTTACTAGCAGGTGTAGTAGAGTAATAGAAATCCAACAGACCCAACAGTCATGACATGCATGCTGCTGATTCTGTGTAATTGAATCACTAATTGAAAGGGGCATGTTCAAAATAATAGCAGTGTGGAGTTCTATTAGTGAGGTCATTCATTCTTTGAAAAACAGGTGGCAATTATTGCCCTTATTTAAGGAAGGAAGGCAGCAAATGTTGTACATGCTGGTTACAGTGCATTTCTCTCTGAAATTCTGAGGAAAATGGGTAGTTCCAGACATTGTTCAGAAGGACAGCGTACCTTGATTAAAAAGTTGATTGGAGAGGGGAAAACATATAAAGAAGTGCAGAAAATGATAGGCTGCTCAGCTAAAATGATCGCAAATGCTTTAAAATGGCAACCAAAACCTGAAAGACGTGGAAGAAAGCGGAAAACTACCATTCGAATGGATAGAAGAATAGCCAAAATGGCAAGGACTCAGCCAACAATCAGCTCCAGGAAGATCAAAGAAGGTCTAAAGTTACCTGTGAGTACTGTTACAATTAGAAGACGCCTATGTGAAGCCAAGCTATCTGCAAGAAGCCCCCGCAAAGTCCCACTGTTGAAAAAAAGACATGTGCTGAAGAGGTTACAATTTGCCAAAGAGCACATTGACTGGCCTAAAGAGAAATGGCTCAACATTTTGTGGACTGATGAAAGTAAGATTGTTCTTTTTGGGTCTAGTGGCCGGAGACAGTTTGTCAGACAACCCCCAAACACTGAATTCAAGCCACAGTACACTGTGAAGACAGTGAAGCATGGTTGCGCAAGCATCATGATATGGGGATGTTTCTCATACTACAGTGTTGGGCCTATTTATCGCATACCAGGGATCATGGATCAGTTTGAATACATCAAAATACTTGAAGAGGTCATGCTGCCTTATGCTGAAGAGGAAATGCCCTTGAAATGGGTGTTCCAACAAGACAACGACCCCAAACACACCAGTAAACGTGCAACATCTTGGTTCCAGACCAACAAGATTGACGTTATGGATGTGGCCAGCCCAATCCCCGGATCTTAATCCAATAGAAAACTTGTGGGGTGACATAAAAAATGCAGTTTCTGAGGCAAAACCAAGAAATACAGAAGAACTGTGGAATGTAGTCCAATCATCCTGGGCTGGAATACCTGTTCACAGGTGCCAGAAGTTGGTTGACCTCATGCAACACAGATGTACAGCAGTTCTCAGAAACAATGCTTATACAACTAAATATTAATTAAGTGATTCAAAGGAAAGCAAAATCTTCAAACATTTTTCAGTTTATATAGTGAATGTTTGAGTTTGTAAAGAAGAATACAAACACTGCTATTTTTTTGAACAGTCTAATATTCACTTTTCTTCAATTTTTTTAGAGGAACAACACAAATTTGATATATTTTTCTTCATGTTTTGATTTGGAATAGAATGTGTAGTGTTCCCAATGCATTTGTGTGTATGGAAATAAAAGCTATTAGAAGGATTTTGAGCTTTATTCACTTTTTTCAACACACTGCTATTATTTTGAACACAACTGTATATATATTCCAATATTTGTACAGTCTTCAGCCGTCTTGATTGACTGGTGGGGGAGTGCAGTCATCCTGGCACACTGGCAGTGTGTCTAAAATGTAAACAGAGCTATGCATGCACAGTTCTGTGTATTTGCAAAGAAATTTTCACAGGCAGGTAAAGTGTATTTTATTGCAGAAGAGACGTTGCATGTGCCTTCTGCCATAAAGAACCTGCGTGTTCACATTTTTTCCAGTGTTAAGTTTCGCATTAAGAGTTATAAAAGTACTGAAAAATTCCTGATGGTCCTCCCCGAAATGCAGTTTATTCCTTTCTTTGTTAGTTGACTGACAACAATGCCATTTTACCACTAAAATTCTGATCATTATTAGCCCTGCCATTGTTTCCTTTGCTAGACTACATGAGCACAACCCCATTTCTTTATCTCAGTGACTACTGTTCGTTTACATTCTAACACATTTAAGAACCCACCAACTAAACACTCTATTTTAACATGCAGGAAGCTGTCAGTTTTCAGTTGCAGGGAGCCATGGTGGGGGGGCAGTGTGAATGGGGTACATAAAAAGCATTTGTTTCCTATGGGGTGGACTACTAAAGTCAAATATACTGTGCACTTTGCAAGTGCAGTTGCTCTCTCTTTTCTTAGTAAATGTCAATGTGGTAAAGCTTCACTTTGTAAAGAATACTCAAGTGCAGCAGAGATTTACTACATTTATTGAGCTCTGCGGAAATTGAGTGCAACTGCACTTTCAAAGTGCTTAGTCCTAGTGGTAACTGGTGTTTATCCAGTTCAGAAAACCGCAATATTACAGTAACAGGTTTGTTCTGTATCATTGCATATTTTTCAATGAAAAGATAACAGAGTGCTTAGTTGTGCTTACATATCTCAATAGCCTCTTTTTTTTTTTTCAAGAGTTTCACCAGAACAGACATTGATAGCAAATGGTCAGATAGCAGACAAAAATAGGCTCTTTTTTGAAATTCCAACATAGATATGCATCTGACCAGAAAACAATCCTTGTGTGACTAGAGCATACCCATATATCTTGTGTTCAGAGGCGTCCCTAGGGTTGGTGTCACCCGGCGCGGTAACACTTGGTGACACCCCATCCGACCATCCCCGCAGAATGGATCAGATCTTCTAATTGAGCATAATGGATCAGACTCCGATCCATTATGCTCAATCCGCAGATCTGAACCATCCTGCGGGGATCGTTGACTTTCTTTACAAATTACCTTTTCTTGGAGCGGGTCTGGTGTAGCAGCAAGATGTGTCTCCCATGTAGACATGTCCCCCTGAAGCAACTGCGCATGTCCCGGTTAAAACGGGTCCGGTGTCACCCCATGCGGACCGTACCCCCCGCACCTGCCTCGGGACGCCACTGCTTGTGTTTAATAATTTTAGAATTGTGCATTTCAAAAAGGAAAATGAAAGAACAATAAAATGATAAAAGAAAACAATTCTAACTTTACAGCAACTTAGTTCTTGTCGTGGTCTTTCATTTTTTGTTGTGTGAATATTAGGTATTTAACAGGCTGTTTTGATATAAATGTCAAGAAAGAAGATAGCCATAGCTCAATATACCTCCATACTCACATTTAAGATTTAGGTCCACATTTAGGATTATAAATAACACAGTGTAGCGCTAAAACAAAACTAATTAATAATGTGGACAATAAATAAATTATGTGATAACCATAAATATACGTGCACAACAATCAATCCCCCCTAAAAGCACACTTGAGGGATCCAAATAAATAATATGTGCAACACATGAATTCCCTCTTCTTGGGAACATAAACAGTACAAACGGTGTTAAGTGTCATACAACACACAACAAATATGTGAATAACACTAATAAATATCCAGAGCCAACAGCAAACAAATAAATAACCATGAACAAAAGTCCCAAAACAACAACACATATGGTACTGATCCAACTCCGCTCTCATGCAAGTAGTGATGTGTAGGTGATCGATAGGTGACTATCGTTCAGTGGCCAAAATGCCCCCTCACCTCCTTACATAGACCCCTAAGGGCCAGCTCGCTTTAGGGATCACACCGATCCTAATAAGGACAGACTCCTCACAGGCTTCCCCTCAGTGATGGTATACGTCCTTCAATCCCAAGTCTCCACACAGCTACCAGCAAGCATCTCCCAGGATCATAATGAAACAAAAAAGATCCTCCATAGTGCAAACTGTTTAATCCAGCATAAATAAATATAAAATGCCCACTCACATTGTATACTTTACATCCTCGCTTTTCTACCACATGCTAAGGATGTACTGCATGGGTATCTGGAAAGGTGTTCCAATATGGTAGATACCCTGAGCAAGTCACATGGTAAGCGTGACGCAACGCGTCGGTACGTGGGGAGGAACTTCCGGTTCTGCTGTGACGTCATTTCCGGTATGGGGGCCATACGCAGCAATCATTGTTCATATTACTCTTACATTAGTTAAATTTCATGTGCTTAGGATTTCATTTTTTATTATTTATTATTTTATGTGGGCAACTTCCTCGTTTGCACTGCTTTATTTATGGTGTTTATGTGACCTACATTGACATTAATGGTACATTCACATGAAGTTGATTCCTGCAGCCATTTTGTCTGTACATGTAGTAGCTCTTTATGTGAAAAGATAATCTATGACAATCAATAAGATCTGAAAAATGGGTGGGCCAGGGCACAGGTAAAGGAAAAGGCAGATAAATAAAACTGAGAACATGGGGAACACATAACATACACTATATTACCATAAGTATTGGGACACCTGCCTTTACACGCACATGAACTTTAATGGCATCGCAGTCTTGTTCCATAGGGTTCAACTCTTCTGGGAAGGCTGTCCATAAGGTTTAGGAGTGTGTCTATGGGAATGTTTGAGCATTCTTTGAGAAGCGCATTTGGGAGGTCAAGAAATTATGTCAGATGAGAAGGCCTGGCTCGCAGTCTCCGCTCTAGTTAATCCCAAAGGTGTTGAGGTGCAGTCCAGTCAAGTTCCTCCACCCCAAACTCGCTCATCCATGTCTTTATGGACCTTGCTTTGTGCACTGGTACACAGTCATGTTGGAACAGGAAGGGGCCATCCCCAAACTGTTTCCACCAAGTTGGGAGCATGAAATTGTCCAAAATGTCTTGGTATGCTGACACCTTAAAAATTCCATTCACTGAAATTAATGGGCCAAGCCCAAACCCTGAAAAACAACCCCACACCAACTCCCTCCACCAAACTTTACACTTGGCACAATGCCGTCAGGCAAGTGCCGTTTGAGTGATTTGTCACTCCAGAAAACACATCTCCACTGCTCTAGAGTCCAGTGGCGGCGTGCTTTACACCACTGCATCTGACGCTTTGCATTGCACTTGGTTATGTAAAGCTTGGATGCAGCTGTTTGGCCATGGAAACCCATTCCACGAAGCTCTCTATACACTGTTGTGCTAATCTGAAGGCCACACGAAGTTTGGAGGTCTTTAGCTATTGACTCTGCAGACAGTTGGCGACTTCTGTGACACTGTGTGCTTCAGCAAGCTCTGTCATTTTACATGGCCTACCACTTCGTAGCTGAGTTGCTGTTGTTCCCAGTTTCTTCCACTTTGTTATAATACCACTAACAGTTGACCATGGAATATATAGTAGCAAGGAAATGTCATAGATGGACTTATTGCACAGGTGGCAACCTACTACGGTACCACATTTGAATTCACTGAGCTCCTGAGAGCAACCCATTCTTTTACAAATGTTTGTAGAAGCAGTCTGCATGCCTAGCTGCTTGATTTTATGCACTTGTGGCAATGGAAGTGATTGGAGCACTTGAATCCAATGATTTGGAGGGGTGTCCCAATACTTTTGGCAATATAATGTATATGTTATGCGTAAACTTGTACAGCAATGAGCAGTCTTTGTATTACTGCAAATATGGTAGATTAACTGTAATGCGTATCTGATATTTCCATGTTCTCTGCATTTCTTTGTATCTCCTTGAATATGTATATCACTTGTAAGTGATCTAGGCTAGTGCAAGCAGCTTTTATGTAGCAGGAAAACCTCAGCAGTGCAGGAAGTAAAAGAGGAACGGAAGTGGTGAGGGTGGGGAAAAGTCATAACTATACAAGGCATGAATACAAGACTTATCTGTGCTTCTCTTTAATTCCTGCATTTCAGTCAGCATTGTAAACTGCACAAAATGTCCTTAACCACTGGTATAAAGATGGCTGTGCAGATTAGTTGCTGGCAGACCATACTCACCAAGTACAAATCGGATTAAACCATGCAAAATCCTTATGTGTTTTTTGTAATCATTGTTAATTCTCAAAATGAAGTATTTTGTCCAACATAAAATATTACAATATTATTGTATAGTATTGTACATGCATGTTTGAACCTTGTAGATGAAAGCCAGGCAAACAACTAAATTCAAAATTAAAAATGTCAAATGCTTTACCTGTTAAATGATTTGTAATTATGTCCATCTAGTCTTGTAGTACAGACAACTAGGCAAATAGCACAGAACTTTTCTCCCTTGCAGTTTTTAGGCAGCACAACTTTGTTAAAGTAGTTGTAAAAGTTGAAGATTTTTACCTTCATGCATTCTATGCATGAAGGCAAAAAACCTTCAGTATGCAGCTCTCCCACAACCTTCAACACTCACCTAAACTCAATCCCAATACAGCGATGTGCACAAGAACAGCTGCTGTCCCAATTCTCTGCTTCCTCATTGGCTAAGAGACAACAACGGGAGCCATTGTCAATCACAGTCAGTAAGGAGCAGGGGCAGGGCTGAGCCCCATTCTATGTGTTGTGTGGACACACAGAGCAGGGCTTGGGAGTGAGCAAGTGGCTTGCTCTGGGGGCACTTGGCAGGGGGGAGGAGCATTGATAGGGGACTCGAGAAATAGAGAATCGGGACTGCCCTGTGCAAAACCCTTTCACAGAACATGTTTGTTAAAAAAAAAAGCCTTTATTATCACTTTAAGGACTTGGCCTAGGTTCACAAAGTAGCGGGTCCGAAAACGCATGTAAATCACATATGTTCCCTGACCCACAGGCAAAATGTGCTTCCCTTTTTCTGACATGCATCATGTTTTCAGCTGTGTGAAACCATATGGTGCTCCAATGATTTTATTGACCATGTTTTTAAAAAAGGGTCAGGTACTTTTTCTCAGCTTTTGCTCACAAGTACAGCAGTCCTTTCAAATGAATGGGCTGCTGTGCCTGCTCAAACGGAGCACGCAGGATCTGCAGCAGGGCTGAAGATAAAAACAAAACTACCTGTCTGGTGCCCGGAACTACATTTCCCGGGCTCCAGGCGATAGGAATTCAACATTCCTGCTACTGTATATAATAATCCTTTGAATATACTTGTCTGTGGTGACAGTGTGTGTTACATATGTTTATTGTTCACTTTTGTTCTTGCTAACATTGTGAAGCAGTTTGGAGTTTGAAGGGTTAATTGCGTAATTAACCTAACCCACTGACAATCGCTCTCAGGCTGCTGGTACATAGATTGTGGTCCTGCAAGCTGGAAAATCTTTGTGTAGGGTGCAGCTGAGAGTGGCATTGTTACACAAGTGACAGCGCAATGTGAGATTGGCTGGTCCTTTGTTATGACTTGGTGAGAAGGGCAGGGGTCGGGCACTACGTTGCATCACACCAGGAAGTTCAAATTACAGCAGAACTTTGTTTTTCATGTCCATGTCCATGATGAGAGAGACATTGCTCATTGGAAGCAATGAAGACCTTGAGAGGGATCCAGTTATGGCTTTACTTGATGCAAAAATGACTTAGAGCCAACAGTGTATGTATCTAGTATCTTTTATCTATGTTTCTACTATTTTTATTACACAGTGATCTGTGTTTTTCCTTTACCCAGGTACTGTCCCACAATCTATACACTGTACTATGCATACCTCATGATCCTGTAGCACTGGAAGATCATTTTCGTGATGATGATGATGGCCCGGTGTCCAGTCAGGGTTATATGCCATATTTGAATCAATACATACTGGACAAGGTAAGTTCATAGTTACACAGTTAGTCTCGCTGAAAAAAGACAAAAGTCCATCCAGTTCAACCATAGAAAAAAAAAGTTATAATCCTATACCCACAGTTGATCCAGAGGAAGGTAAAAAAAAAAACCCAGCAATGCATGATACAATTTGCTCCTGCTGGGAAAAAAATTCCTTCCTGATCCCCCAAGAGGCAATCAGATACTCCCTGGATCAGCTTTACCTATAAATATTAGTATCCAGCTGTATTCTGTGCATCTAAGAAAGAATCCAAGCCCTTTTTGAAGCAATCCACTGAGCTAACTAGAACCAACTCTTGAGGGAGTCTATTCCACATTTTAACAGCTCTCACTGTGAAGAAACCTTTCCGCGTTTGGAGATTAAATTTCTTTTCCTCCAGACATAAAGAGTGCCCCCTTGTCCTCTGTGATGACCTCAGGGTGAATAGCTCTATACCGAGTTCACTATATGAACCACTGATGTAATTATACATGTTGATCATATCCCCCCTTAATCTCCTCTTCTCAAGAGAGAATAAATTCAGTTCCTCTAATCTTCCCTCATAGCTGATCTCCTCCATGCCTCTTATCAGTTTGGTTGCCCTTCTCTGTACTTTCTCCAGTTCCCCCAATGTTATTTTTGTGAATTGGTGCCCAAAACTGAACTGCATATTCCAGATGAGCTTTTACTAATGATTTGTACAGGGGTAAAATTATATCGCTCTCTCTGGAGTCTATACCTCTTTTAATGCAAGAGAGGATTTTGCTCGCTTTAGAAATCACAGCTTGGCATTGCATGCCATTATTTACCTTGTGATCTACCAGAACTCCCAGATCCTTCTCCACCATTGATTCGCCCAGTTGTACTCCCCCTAGTATGTATGATGCATGCATATTCTTAGCCCCCAAATGCATAACCTTACATTTAATCTCATTTGCCACATACAGTAGTTGCCCAATTAGACAGTGCATTGAGGTCAGCTTGCAAGTTGAAGACATCCTGTAAGGACGTTATTCCACTGCACAGCTTGGTGTCATCTGCAAAGACTGAAATGGGATTTTGAATCTCAGACCCTATATCGTTTATAAATATATTAAAAACTAAGGGTCCCAGCACTGAACCCTGGGCTACACCACTGATGACCCTAGACCATTCAGAGTACGAATCATTAATCACTACTCTTTGAATACGTTCTTTTAGCCAGTTTTCTACCATTTACATACATATTTTTCCAAGGCCGTAGACTTTACCTTACACATTAGCCGTGTATGGGGAACTGTGTCAAATACTTTTGCAAAATCCAAGTATACCACGTCCACCGCCACCCCTCTGTCCAAGGTTTTGCTCACCCCCTCATAAAAAGAAATCAGATTTGTTTGACAACTTATGTCTTTCATGAATCCATGCTGTGTGTTGCTTAAAATATTTTTTTCCAGCAAGAACTCATCTTTGTGATCTTTTATTAAACTCTCCAATATCTTCCCAACTATAGAAGTTAAACTAACAGGTTTATAAATACTTGGTAAAGATTTTGACCCCAGTTCATTTTTTAATAAATATGTAATTTTCTGGAAGTCTTCTCAAAGAAGTCCTTAGTATCTGTGAATAGTTTAAAAAAGAGCATCAAGTAATTTGTTAAAGTGAAATTGTGCTCTGCTCATACAGAATAAAATAAGAGGGTCACATCAAAGAGAAGCTCCAGTCTAATTTGTGAAAATTAAAAGTCAGCGGCTACAAAAACTGTAGCTGCTGAATTTTAATAAACAAATGCTCACTTTTTCCCAGGTTCCAGCGCTGTGCTCATCCGAGCCCTTTGCTTCCCTGGTCTTCAGTCCTTAGTGGCGGTATTCCGAAAGCTTGCAGCTTCACAGTCGAGTGCCCACTGCACATTGTGAATAGCCCTGCAGTCTTCTGGGATCTCTGATGTGGTCCTAGGGTTGCCTAGGTGGGGGAGGAGGCTTTAGGTGTAACTTTCCCTTTTGGGTAAAGCTTTGCTTTATTCTCCCTTCCCCAGCAGCACATTCTTTACAATTCTTTGCACCTTGCCACATTGTTCAACCAATAGGAGCAGAAGAAGCCACTCTGTGTTATCTACAAGTCGTAGGTTAAACAGGGCTATAGACTCTCCTCATGTGACAATACTGTTACTTAGTGATTGGCCCAGTGCTGTCATGTGGCAAGAGTCACATGCTTCTCTATACATGGGAGTACAAAATGTATTTGCATTTGTGACAACCATTTTCCTGTGTGGATTGTAAAGCACTATCAAAGTATGTAATAATGAAAAGTGGATATATGATATACATTTACATAGATGTTTGCTGTAAGTATCATTCTCCTTTAACAATCAATTTCTTCTTTGTGGTCTTTTGACACATTTCTTACTTTGTTTACCCTTAGGTGGTAGAAGGCACATTTGTAAAGGAGAGCTTCCATGAGTTATGCTGGACTCTAACAGCTAAAAAGAACTATCATCCGGCTGAAAAAGTGATTTCTAATAGGGATGCTTTTTGCCTTTGGTGCCTTTTCAACTACTTGTCAGAAGATACATACCCTCTAATAATGGTCCTTGACGAGGTGAGACATAATACATTTTAGCTATATATGCACACTGCAGGTGTGTGTGTGTGTGTCAATCTATTTCCCGGAATGGACTGTAAGGATAAATGTTTGCTTAACTATACACTGGTTGTTTGCTTAACTATACACTGGTGGATTTTGTCACCTTCAAAGTAGTTCCCTTGTGAAACAATGCACTTTTCTAGATGACCATGCCACTGCCAGAAAGATTCCTGGAATTAATTTTCCGGAATGCTGTGTAGTAGACATGGTGCGCTGAATGTTATCAAATCTATGTCTTTTAAAATTTTTCAATTGTGGAAAACAGCCCAAAGTTTCAGGGTGTTAATAAGGGAAATAAGGTGGTTGGTCAAGTTTTGGAATAGATTTCTGGGCCAGGAACTTGCAAAGTGCTCCTGCAAATGTGCAGGAGCATTGTCATAGTGAGAAATCCACTTGTCAAGCCAGAGTTCTGGTCTTTTCCTACAAACAGATTCCCATATTGTTTTCAGAATTTTCAAGTAACACTGTTGATTGACTATTGTACCATATTCTATGAACTCATAGTGAACTATCCCCTTGTAACAAAAAAAAATACATCAGCATGGTTTTGAACTGAGAATGAGACATGCGTGCTTTCTTTGTTTTCCTTTGCATGCTCTGGAATCACACTGAAAACACCATGTTTCGTTACAGTAATAACCCTAATAAACACCTCTGCATTCTTCAAAAGATTGGATGAAATTTAAAGTCACCATTCTTTTTGATCATTTGTCAAGATCCAATGCACCCTCTTTGTGGAAATCTTTCTCATTCCTAAACCCTCTGTTAGATTCTGCTGCACAGGTTCCCTGTTCATGTTCAATTCTTCTGCCATAATTTGCACGCTCTTGCGATCTGAGTATACAAAGGTTCACACTCTATCCACATTTGTATCCCTCCTTTGTTTTTTGGCTGCCCACTTCTTATGTCATCGTGCACATCTTCTAGCCCCTCCTTAACTGCTTCCTGACTGCCCTGTAGCAGAAATACTGCTACAGTGCACGGGTGTGCAAAATCACGTATATATACGTGATTTAGCATTTCCGGGTAAAGGGCATGCCATTCGCAGCCCATGGCTGTCAGTCATTGGGGCCCGCCCCGTGATTACCGAGGATCTCTGATTGGGAGGAGAACTGTTTTGTTTGCTAACAGTTCTCCTCCCTGTGAGCTTGGGCACACTGCTTTGAATGGCTGTGCATAGCACACACATCCAATGCAGTGTGTTTACAGTGAAGCACACAGACACTGCCCTATAGTAAACCACACACAGCACACAGTTAACCCTTTGATCGCCCCCCATGTTAACCCCTTCTTGTCCAGTGCCATTAGTACAGTGTCAGTGCTTTTTTTTTTTAGCGCTCATACACTGTATTGGTGTCACTGAGGATGTCAAGTCAGTTCCACCCCAGTGTCAGAATGTCTGCTGCAGTCCCGCTATGAGTCACGGATCACAGCCATTACTAGTAAAAATTAAAAAAAAAAATCCCAGTATGTATTCCGCCATTTGTATACACTATAACTTTCACGTAAACCAATTATTTACACGTATTGGGTTTTTATTTTAGCAAAGACATGTAGCAGAATACATTTTGGCCTAAATTTATGACAAAATTTGATTTTTTTAAATTTTTTTAACTGGACATGCTTACTAGCAAAAAGTCAAAAATATTGTTTGTTTTTTTTTCAAAATTGTCTTTTTTTTTCTTATAGCGCAAAAAATAAAAACTGCACAGGTGATCAAATGCCACCAAAAGAAAGCTAAATTTGTGGGAAAAAAAAGGACAAAAATTTAATTTGAGTGCAGAGTTGCATGACCACGGAATTGTCAGTTAATGTAACGCAGCGCCATAATGCAAAAAATGGCCTGGTCAGGAAGGGGGGTAAATCCTCAGGAGGGAAAGTGGTTAAACCACCTTATACTATTCAAAAACAGTTGATTTCTTCATGGAATGTTCATCATAAGCCTGTTGTAACAGAGCTAAGGTTTCATTCACATTAAAACACCAGAGATGGCAGGTCCACCACTGGCGCCCTGTGCTTTTCACAGATGAGAACAGGTTCACCCTGAGCACGTCACAGACGTGAAAGGGTCTGGAGAAGCCATGAAGAACGTTATGCTGCCTGTAACATCCTTCAGCATGACCGCTTTGGTGATGGGTCAGTGATGGTCTGGGGAGGCATATCCATGGAGGGACACACAGATCTCTACAGGCTAGACAATGGCACTCTGGTTGCCATTAAGAAAGGGAACACTGGCTCAGCTACATTACCTTTGGGTTGTTGCAGTCTGTCGTTGCTGGCTCCTAAACTACTTACTGCTACAAATTAAAGGGAAGTCTGCTATCTGATTCAGCCAAGACTTTAAAAGCACTCAACTAAGAGATCAGCTAGATGTCCTCTGTGTGAATAGTTCTGATTTTGGAGTATCCCATCCCTATACCCAGTTCTACAAACTGCAAAAACAAACATCCCCTAGACTGGTGTGTGTGTGTGTGTGAGTGGGTGTGTCTGGCTGGCTGTGGAGAATACCGTGTTCCTGGCTGCGGGGCAAAGAATGGGGCAGACCTGGGCAAAAATACAAGCAGCCCTTATGAGTATTGTGCTACATGTCAAATGTTTGTTCGGTGGCTTGCAAATTTGTTAGGTTTGTTCATTTTAGGAAAAAAAAGACGGCCACATTCTCATCAATTGTTAACCAGTGAACAAATATTTAAGGCGTATAGTTCCTCTTTTTGTATCTTGGATCTAAAACTATAATCGTGTTTACATCCAACTACTCTTTTGTCTTTTCAGCTCATCTACAAAAAATGGTTTCTTGCAATTACCAGATAAACCAATGGTCCCAGCTAAGTTTAAATGTTACTAGCAAAAGAGTACCAGTCCATTAAAAGGGGGTGAATAAGGAAGGATGTACTGGTAGAGTGACAATAAATGCCAAGGAGTGTGTAGGTACAGTGGCGAGAGCAGTGGAGGCATGTAGAAGAGGTGTTGAGATCAGGAAGGGGGCGGATGGGGGACAGATATATGTGCAGTGGAATCAAATACAGACATGTATGTCTGTGCTGTGGCAGTGAGTGCAGATTGGTGTTGACAGGTGGTGGTTGGAGGAGGAGGGAGGTATTCTGGAAGCAGTAGTGGTAAGAGAGAGGGAGGAGCAGGGGCGGACTGACAACTCATGGGGCCCCCGAGCAATAAGAGATAATGGGGCCCCCTGTGTCTCCGCCTACACTAAAGCCAAAGCCACACCCACACAACACCCGTCTACATATTGCAACTAAGCTGCATAGAAAGGGCATTAAAAATAATAAAACAACGTCGTGGGGTCCCCCCCTCCATTCATACCAAGCCCTTCGGATCTGGTATGGTCCCGCCCCTTACATATTAAAGAACTGTCAAGCCAGTGGAGCAGGCAGATGGCGGGAGCCAGCGTCGGGAGCAGAGCCTTTTTTTTTTCTTTTTTCGGGTAGCGGTAGCGGCGTGCATCGTGATTTACGTTGGATCTACTTCGAGGGACATTCTTTTTTTCCTTCTTTAAATAAAGGACTTGTCAAAGAATCTTTCCTGTCTTTTTTCACGCTACACTTTTTTTTTTTTTGTGAATGGATAGCGGTACCATGGACCTCGGGATCTGGGGGCCCCCTTGCTAAAGGGGGCTTCCAGAATGATAAGCCCCCTGCCCACAGACCCCTACAACCAGGGATGTGGGGAAAAGGCCCTTTTCCCCATCAACATGGGGACAAAGTGCTTTGGGGAGGGGAGCCCCCCCAAAGCTCCCCCCCATGTTGAGGGTATGTGGCCTGGTATGGTTCAGGAGGGGGGGACGCTCGCTCGTCCACCCCCCCTTTCCTGACCTGCCGGGCTGCAGGCTCGGATAAGGGTCTGGTATGGATTTTGGGGGGGATCCCACTCCATTTTTTTTTAATTGTGGCGGGGTTCCCCTCAAAATCCATACCAGACCTGAAGGGCTTGGTATGGATGGAGGGGGTACCCCACGCTGTTTTTTACATTTTTAATTGCTGTCAATTCTTTCTTTTACATTCAGCTATCAGTGGGGAATCCCGCTGACAGCTGAAACATTAACACATGGTTTTCACTACTAAAATACCGCATAACTTGATAAAATAACTCATGCGGTATTTTAGTAGCGTTTTTTTGTGAATTCAGATGTTTTTTTAAAAAAAAATGCTAGTTAATTGTACCCAGTGAGCCTCTCACCGGGCCCCCTACTGACCTTGGGCCCTCGGGCAATGCCCTAAGGGTCAGTCCGCCCCTGTGGAGGAGGTTGTAAAGCACAGTGTTGAGAGGGAGCACAAGGCACTAAAGTGGCACTTTTCAGTGAAAATGAGATGCATAGTGCCACTTATTAACCCACACTTCTAGACTGTGTATATTTTTCTATTGTGGACATGCATCGCTGGATTTTGCCCTATAGCTCATTTCATTTCCATCTGAGTCTGTTTGCCCCATATTGGAACTATATGTGCATATAACATATTTGTTGTATGCTCATGTGCAGGGGCGGACTGACAACTCATGGGGGCCCCGGGCAATAAGGGATCATGGGGCCCCTGTGTCCTTGGCCAAAGTGCTCATGGTGCAAAAGTACCATGCGATTTCCCAGTCCCTGCATTTGTAGAATGGTGCAGGAACCTTATAAAGAAAAATATGTACAAAACAACTATACATTCCCTTTAATTTATTAGGAGTCCAGGGGATTTAATGAGACCTTACTGGGTCAGAGAATGGTCAAATTCTGTGAGATGAGGGAAAAGGCATGACTGGTAGCACTTTCAAAGGTCCATCAGAAAGAGCGTAGCCCTAAGTTCACTGACTTAAATCTGGAAAAGGAATGCTTTGTTGTTATAGAAGGCAGAAAATTGGGGTTGCAAAAGACTGGCATCAATATGGAGGGGTAGAGAGAAATCTTATTGGGCTAGGCTAGAAGTACCTTGAGGGAAACTGAAGAGTGGGGCCAATCAAAGGGTATCTTTTGATAGGGCAGCACAGGGGCTAAGTGGTTAGCACTTCCACCTGGCAGCATTAGGGTTTTTGGTTCGAATCCCAACCATGGCACTGCCTGCATGGAGTTTTCATGTTCTCCCTGTGCCCTCATGGGTTTCCTCCAGGTACTCCAATTTCCTCCCACACTCCAAAGACATGCTAGTAGGTTAATTGGATTGTGTTTAAATTGGC
Source organism: Staurois parvus (assembly GCF_062004578.1). NCBI lineage: Eukaryota > Metazoa > Chordata > Amphibia > Anura > Ranidae > Staurois > Staurois parvus. The sequence goes on from NW_028317984.1 coordinate 78,581, forward strand.
CCTAGTATGTTTATGTATGAATGTGACTTAGGGACCTTAGATTGTACACTCCTTGAGGGTTAGGGACGGATGTGAATGTATACTATTTACTAAAATTGGAGAGTGCAAAATCTTGTGCAGCTGTGCATAGAAACCAATCAGCTTCCAGGTTTTATTATCAAAGCTTCATTGAACAAGCTGATGTTAAAAGCTGATTGGCTACAATGCACAGTTGCACCAGATTCTGAGTGCTCCAGCTTTAGTAAATATCCCCCTATGTTTATGAAAAGCTCTGCATAAATTGACGGTGCTATATAAGTTCTTATAATAAAAAAAATACAGAACTTCAGTATTAACAAAGTGCAGAGCTGTCATATATACCTCTCAATATCATATAACTGTAACATATATCTTATACATTTATTAGTGAAACTTGTGCATACCATGCATAAATTGTGATATTAACAAAAACCATAATTCTAAATGAGTCCTTTAAATACACTATGTTTATATGCAAATCTTTGTCCTTGTATTGTATATGATCCTTCACCAACATACATATATACTGTCACCTCCAGGGGCGAACTGACCATTTGGAAACTCAGGCACTGCCCGAGGGCCCGGGGTCAGTAGGGGGTCACATGAGATGCCCCTGGTACCTTTTTCATATGCTTTTTTGAGTTTGGGCAAGGACACAGGGGCCCCATGAGTTGTCAGTCTGCCCCTGCTCACCTCCTGTTTTTAATCTATACGATGTAGGTCAAATAGCACCTTTCCCTTTAACCAGGGTTGGTAAAGCCTCCTACACGAGCCTCCAGTTTCCGATGTAATGTAATTCATTGGCATCCATTTAATCCATACACGATATTGCTTCCAAATTAGCATATCATGCTGCTGTCTCATCTCCACCTTAAACTGTCTCAGTGCTACGCACTGACTTTCTGCAAACTTAGGGTAATTGCAGCTGTCTGATCTCCACCTTAAACTGTCTCACTGCTACACACTGACTTTTTGCAAATCGCATGATAATTAGTCTATATCTTTTTGTCTGCTTGTGGTGATTGATTCTCACTTCCTTTTTGCCTTTCTGTGATCAGAGAATCAATCATCTTTTATGACCCTGGCCTGTGTCTGCGACTGATCTGGCTTTGACCAATCTCCCCCCAAATTCAGGTGTTCCTTATCAGTTCCTAATTGGGGCAGAGAAGAATTGCTCAGTTGATCATCTCCCTATAAATTTACACTAGCTTAGGGGGGAGGTCACAGACAGGGGCATTGTCCTGCGTGAGTGCATTTTATACTGGAGTGCAAAACAGCAGTTGAACACAGCAAGATAACTAAAGCCGCAAGGAGATACAACAAAGGACTGTACTGCACTTTAGAAAGACTGCAAGCAAAACACCCTGAGAAACATCTCCTACAAGTCTGATTCCCACTCCATCTACCTTTTAATATGTCCCCTCTACTCCTCCTTTTCACATTACTATACTCTGTTCTCAAAATCTAATTTCTTTACCCTCTGCTCCACCCCAGAGCGTATACATATCACCTTAACTTGTACCGTCTCCCTACTACTGCTCTCATAACCTCCTGCTAATACCTTACTCACCTGCTGACCCAAACACCAGGACAGGAAGGCATGTGCACTCATATACATCCCGCTCCCATTTTACTTTCCGCACCCTCCTTTTCCTAACCTCTGGGGATATCTACCTGAACCCTGGTCCTCCAGTGTCTCACCCCCACACCAGGCACCCTCCTTCCTCCAGGAATAGCCACAATCCACTCAATTTAATCTCTATCCTTATGCTCCTAAAAATCACCCTCCATTTTCATTTTCATTTTCATGTGCACTCTGGAATGCCCACTCTGTCTGTAATAAGCTCACCTTTGTCCATGACCTTTTTGTCTCCGACTCCCTTACCCTACTAGCAATTACAGAAACTTGTCTTCAAGCATCAGATTCTGCTTCTCCTGCAGCACTTTCCTATGGAAGCCTTCTCTGGACTCGCTCGCTCAGACCCAGTAATCGGAAAGGAGGTGGAGGTGGTTTGCTTCAATCCCCACTGAGCACCTTTGAAGTCCTCCTTAAAACTCCCTCTCTATCCTTCTCTTTTTTCTAGACTCACTGCATTTGGTTGTTTTCTCCCATTTCTCTGAGGATTGCAGTGATTTATCGGCCTCCTGGACTGGTGTCACACTTTCTTGATGACTTCTCTGCTTAGCTACCCTACTTTCTCTCCACTGAAATACCCACTATCATTCTTGGAGATTTTAACATCCCCATTAATGTGAACAACCCAGCTACATCCCAACTCTTCAGCTTAACCTCATATTTTGCCTTAACACAATGAACACAGTCCTCCACTCACTCTAATGGGAATACATTTAGACCTTTTTTTCTCCCATCTTTGCACTCCCTAAAACCTCCCAAACACCCCCCTTCCTCTCTGATCTCATCACTTTCACAGTGTCCTCATCTTCAAACACCTATACCTCCAAGCAGCAAACAATTACCCACAGAAACCTTCACAACTTTAACCCTTCTCTTTCCACTCTACAACTGACTGCCTCTATGACAGAATCTCTCCCCTGTCCTGCCCTGACCTGTCCATTGCTGTCTACAAGAGTTCACTTTCATCCACACTAGACTCACTTGCTCCTCTAACTACGTGAAGTATCAGGCCCCCAACCATTACAACCGTGGCAGACTGACGACACCAGAAAGCTTAAGAGACATAGTCGTGCACTGGAGTGACTGTGGCGTAAAACTAAATCCCAGCAAGCATTCACCCTATATAAATCTGCGTTCTTAAAATACAATTCCTCCCTCCATGCTGCCAAATAAGCCTACTTTGTCACTCTTATTAATACCTTGTCATCCAGTCCTCGATGTCTCCTCTCTATTTAACGTTCTACTTTCTCCACCTGCACCCAGTAACTCATTCACTGCTTATGAGATTGCCACACATTTCAAAAACAAGATTGATGCAATTTGTAGGGGCATCTCCACTACACAGACATCTATCCCACTTAGCATACCTTATTCTAAACCTCCCTCAACATTTTCCTCTTTTGACCTTGCTACTACTGAAAAGGTCACTAAAGTTTTCTCTGAAACCCGTCTCACCATCTTCCCCCTGGATCCTGTCCCCTTATAACTACTACGGTCACCCTCTTTTCTATTCTATGCTCCCTCACTCACATCTTCAATCTCTCCCTCTCTACTGGCATCTTCCCCTCCCCTCTAAAGCATGCACAGATCACTCCCATACTTAAAAAGCCCTTGCTGGACTCCACCAATCTGAACAACTGAAGACCCATCTCCCTGCTCCCGTGAACACCCTCCTACCTCACTGACAACAACCTTCTTGACCCTTTACAGTCTGGTTTTTGCTCACTACACTCCACTGAAACTGCCCTACTAAAACTCCCTAATGATTTACTAACTGCTAAAACCAATGGCCACTACTCCATACTCTTACTACATGACCTCTCTGCAGCTTTTGATACTGTTGACTATCCCCTCCTCAAAAAAACTCCGCTCTCTTGGCCTTCGAGACTCTGCTCTCTCCTGGTTCTCCCCCTACCTATCACCTTGCTCCTTCAGTGTTACCTATAACTCCGTCTCCTCCTCCCCACTTCCGCTTTCTGTAAGGGTCCCTCAAGGTTCTGTCCTTGGACCCCTTCTCTTCTCCATCTACACCTTCTCCCTTGGTCACTTGATAAACTCCCATGGCTTTAAGTACCATCTCTATGCTGATGACACACAAATCTATCTTTCTACTCCTCACCTCATCCCTTCAGTCTCCTCTCGCATTACTAACCTACTAAGTGACATATGGATGTCCATCCAGTTCCTCAAACTAAATCTTTCTAAAATGGAGCTCATACCATTCCCTCCAGCCCATGCCCCCTCCCCTGACTTATCCATCAAGATCAATAATACAACCATCAGTCCCTCCCCTCATGCCAGGGTACTAGGTGTAATCCTAGACTCTCATCTGTCCTTTCAGACCCAAATCCAATCACTGTCCAAATCTTGTAGACTTCACCTCAGCAACATTTCCAGGATACGCCCATTCCTAACCTCTGAAACAACTAAGCGACTTATTCACTCCCTTGTTATCTCTCGCCTTGACTACTGTAACTCCCTCCTCATTGGCCTAGCTAATCACAGGCCAACTCTCTTCAGTCTATCATGAATGTTGCTGCCAGTCTCATCCACCTTACCAACTGTTCCATATCTGCCATCCCTCTCTGCCAATCCCTCCACTGGCTTCCCATTGCCCAACGGATAAAATTCAAATCATTAACAATAATGTAAAAAAACATTTATAACTCTGCCCCAAATTACATCACCAATCTTGTCTCAAAATATCACCCAAACCGTACTCTCCGCTCCGTGCATGAGCTCCTGCTCTCTAGCTCCCTTGTCTCCTCCTCCCATGCTCGTCTCCAGGACTTCTCCAGAGCTTCCCCTATCCTCTGGAACTCTCTACCCCATTTAATCAGACTATCGCCTACTCTGCTCACTTTTAGGCAATCTCTGAAAGCCTATCTATTCAGGGAAGCCTATCTTGCCTTTTGCTGATCTTCTATTTCTCCTATCAGTTCACCCCCCACAGTTATTACCTTTTGTGCCACCAGCCCCTCCCTCTTAGATTGTAAGCTCCAAGGAGCAGGGCCCTCCTAACCCTCTTCTATTGAACCGTTGCTGTATTGTATCGTTGCTGTATTGTGTCCCTTTATATTGTAAAGAGAAAACTGTTTGCGCTATATAAATCCTGTATAATAATAATAATAAAATGTTTCCCAACAATATCTATTAAAAATTATATTGCACTCACAATAAAAAGTGCCCAACTGGAGCACCACAGTAAAAGGCCTTCTGTTCTCTTAATGGATTAGGTTCTTTGGTCACTTACAAGATGGTGGCTCGCAAACTTCTGGGTGTGCGGCTTGACGTCATCGGCCCGCCCTACACTCTACATCATTACCATGTGACTTCATCAGGGATTAGTCGTTGGACATACAGCCACCTATTAATACTACACTCTGTTTACATTGCCTTAGACAAATAGATCACATTTGTGGTTGCCATTTGTTGTAGCTCATACCATAGTCTATTGTGGCCATTTCTTCAGTATTATTCCGCAGCTTAGCCAGTTCAACTTGTGAGAAATTTTAATCCTTCATGTATACTCCACAATGCATACTAATATATCTGGATTACCTCCCCTTACCATCTTCCACATCATGCATATTATATATAACAATCCCCTAAATATGCACTATATAACAACTATGTATATAACAGTCCCATAAATATAAACTTATAAGCTAGCTAAAATAAATGAATGCATACTATATAAATACCATATGTACACTGTATATAGAATGATCCCATAAATATTATATAGCTAAAATAAATTGATGCACATCTGAATATATAATGGATAAAATTAATTGATGCAAATCTGAATATATATACTACATGAAAGTGGAGCTCAACCCAAAACGGGAAGTTCCACTTTAAGGACTGGTCCACCTCTCCCATTAAGGATTGGCAGCTTTGGGGCGCAGGAGGGAGTGGGTACCCGAAATTGACAGGTACCCGCATCCACTTCCGCTGTGCTCGTCTAGGCGATCGGAAGCGGAAGTTGTACTCTCCCCTCGCCATAGTCTTCTGGGACATGTGACAGGTCCTAGAAGACTACAGGACCATTCACATAGCGCAGCACTACTCGTGCATACGCAGTGAGCAAACTGTCACAGCTGGGTACCCACACTGAAGATGCCAGTGCAGGGAACACAGGGCGGCCGGTGAAACAGGCTGTGGGGAGGACACTGCAGGATTGAGGGACAGGTAAGTGGCTGTTTTTTAAAAGTCAGCAGCTGCAGTTTTTGTAACTGCTGACTTTTATTTTTTTTTTGTATTTTCACTGGAACTCCGCTTTAAAATAAATAAATATATGTCTAAAAATACATACTGTCTTATGGTTTATGATTTTTGGTATTTTTACAATTTATGCATGTGTATAACTACCCCCTTAGGAGTTGCTGAGTTTTGGGTCCCCCTGAAGCTCTGCACAGCCAGGCAACATGCAATTTTCTTCACACTTTGCACTCAATAAACAGTCCATGAGCTTGGTTTGGTGATTTTATTAAGGGGTTAATAAGTAGGATGGGGCTGAGGGGTGTATGGGATGCCCAAGGAACTGTATAAAATTGAGGACAAACTCCTTAGCAACTATGTACAGGTGTGGACAAAAGTAGACTCTCCTTTAAGAGCATTCCAGCTCTCTGGAGTACCTCTTCAGATCCCAGATGAATCCTGCTCTTCACACAGCTGTACTGAGGGTATTCCCTGTGCAAGGGGGCCTAGAAACTACCAATTTAGCACAGCAGCCCTGATGGAAAGCTAGTTGGGTTTTCCACCTGACTGCCATCTCCCCTTGTCTGGCCCAGGGAGTGTAGGAGTTCTCACACTTTCCTTCTTGCCAGCTTAATGGGTTGGTGGTTGTCTTCAGGTCTTTCGCTGGGATGGCTCCTTCCCAGCTGCTCAGGATGTCCTCCCTTGGAGACTGTGGTACAGTAGAGATCTTCTTCTCAAGCACCTGCCTGTAGGTAAGACCCTTTCCTGGGTCCCCTTCCAGGCTCCACATTTCAACCTTCCACCTGACATTCTCTGACTGCTCCCAGACTCTGTGATTCTTAAGGGTTGTCTTGGTCACCATGTCCAGCCTCCTTCCAGGGGATTGGCCAAAGTCCCTTAAGCATGCAAATCCAAGCTTCCTCCATCCCTCCTCCAGAAATCGCTCAGGTTTCTGGAGAGGTGGTAGGGCTCCAGAATCCCTGACGTTCAGAACCTCCCTAGCCTGTACTGAGGTGAACTCCTGCCTCACAGGCTGACTCATCCCAGCATGCTACTCAGCCTCTGCCTAAAAAATAAACCAACAAACTGCTATCTGGCTAACCTGGAGGGTGTTACACATGGTTTGCACAACTTTCACTAATATATGTATAAGACACAGTTATATGATACTGAGTGGTATCACGTACCTAGTGTTAGAGGCCAATGGAGAGGGGGCAAAGTTCTAGACTCCCCTGAGAGTGGGACAGCAGGAGTCAGGCCCAAAGTGGCACATGTCGCCTGTAGGAGTGCTCATTGGTGGTCCACCCAGGAGCACAGCTGACGCATTGAGATGGGATTTGCAGACAGGTGGTGCCTGTGCGAGGTATGCAAGCCTTCCGGGAAACAGAGGATCACAGGATAGCCAGTTCAAAGCTGAGGACATGTACCAGGTGGAAATAAGAGCAGACATAGTCAGATGGGATAGCAGAGGTCATACAGAGAGGAGCAAGAGGGAATATTAGTTAGCCAAGCTGAGGTCAGATCAGGGGTTAAGCAGAGAAGACAGGTCCAAGAGCAAGCCGAGTCGGTATCAAGAAATCACAGATCACAATAGCACAGGAACAAGGTACTGGGAAGCCAGAGATCAACCAGCATCTGAGAGTAAGGCAGGGCTTCCTTATAAAGGCCGTTTGGAGCCAAATTTGAGCTGATGTGAACTTCTGCGGTCATGCAAGGTACTGGCAGGGGTGCCAGGTCTCCTAACACCGCTGCCGGGGACAGAGCCCTGACAGTGCCCCCCCCTTGAGGGTTGAGCAGGGAGACATGGAAGACTGGATGAATCCTGTGTGATTCGGGAAGGGTTAGTTCATATGCTACTTGGTTGATTTCTCGTTTGATTTGGAAGGGGCCAATGTATCTTGGACCCAATTTTCATGATGGGCAAGGAAGTTGTAAGCTGGCTGTTGACAACCAAACCTTGTCTCCGACCTTTAGAACAGGATTTCCCCTTCGTTTCTTGTCATAGTACTTTTTATAGTCTGTTTGCGATTGTTGTATGGACTGTTGGAGAGCTTGATAATTGTCCTGTATCCTGATAAGTCTGTCCTGTACTGTGAGTACTGAGGCTTCGAGCATGCTATCCGGAAGGCAGGAAGGGTGGAATCCATAATTAGCCCAGAATGACGACTGATTCGTAGCAGAATGGATAGAATTGTTGTAGGCAAATTCTGCCAATGGTAGTAGGGATGTCCAGTCATCCTGGGAAACGGTGGAAAAACATTGTAGATATTGTTCTAAAGTTTGGTTTGTCCACTCTGTTTGGCCATTACTTTGAGGGTGGAAAGCAGATGATTGGCAAAGTTCCACTTTCAGGGTTTTGCACAGGGCTCTCCAGAACCTATAGGTAATTTGCACCCCTTGGTCAGAAACAATATTGCTGGGTAGTCCGTGTAGCCTTACAATCTCCTTGATAAAGGCATGTGCTGTCTCAGGCGCAGACGGGGTACCTATCATTGGCAGGAAGTGGGCCATTTTGGATAGCCAATCTATCACCACTAGGATGGTAGTAAACCCCTCGGAGTCCACAATAAAGTGCATTGTAATCATTTCCCAGGGGCGATTAGGAATGGGCAGGGGTCTCAGTAGCCCCCATGCCTTGGTTTTGTCTCCCTTGCTGCGTAGGCACACTGTGCAGGATTTTACGTAGGCTCTGCAGTCCTGACTTAAGTTGTGCCCCCAAAAGGACCATTGGATTAGTTCCATATTTTTACGGGCCCCGAAGTGTCCAGCAAGTTGATGGTCGTGGAATGTCCTGAAAACCTGGGATCTTACTTCCTGGGGTACAAAGATCTTATCCTGGTGCCACAGAAATCCATTCTGCCTCCTTAACGAGTCTGGTTCAGGTTCGGTGTAGCGTGCCGAGGCCTCTTCAATCAATGATCTTAGACTGGGTTGGATTAGCAAAAAATTTGGGGCAGACAGGATGGTGTTGGGGGGCGAAGGTTCAACTGAATCTGGGAACATACGGGATAGAGCGTCTGCCTTCCCATTCTTGGTTCCTGGGTGGTAGGTTATATGAAAATTGAACCTGGAGAAGTATAAGGCCCATCTAGCTTGCCGGGGTCTTAGGCATTTGGCGGATCTTAAATAGATTCTTATGATCTGTGAAGATCATAATTGGGTGACTAGCTCCTTCCAAAAAGGTACCTCCATTCTTCGAAGGCCGTTTTGATAGCCAGAAGTTCCCTATCGCCTGCATCGTAGTGCTTTTCCACTTTGCTTAGTTTCCTGGAACAAAAGGCTACCGGATGGAGCAGGGCTTTTGGACCTTGGCGTTGCGAGAGCATGGCTCGTGTAGCCACCTCCGATGCGCCCACATCCAGGATGAAGGGAATTCTTGGTTCTGGGTGTTGTAACACAGGAGTCAATATAAATTGCTTCTTTAGTTGCTCAAAGGCTATTTGTGCTTCCGGGCTCCAGAAAAAACGTGCATGCTGGCGGGTGAGTTGAGTAATCGGGGCAATAATGGTTGAAAAACCTTGGATAAAACTTCCGATAGAAGTTGGCGAAACCCACAAATCTTTGGACCCCTTTCTTGTCAGTAGGTGCAGGCCACTCCAAGATGGCGGAGATTTTCTGAGGATCCATGGAGATTCCTTCAGTGGAGATGACCAGCCCCAGGAACTGGATAGACTGTTTCTCAAACTCGCACTTCTCCGCCTTAGCGTACAGGACATGCGCCCGCAGTGTAGTCAGTACCTTCTTAACATAGTCTCGGTGGATTTCCAGAGAGTTTGAGAAAATTAAGATGTCGTCCAGGTAGACGATCAAGAAGAGATCGAGGTATTCCCTGAAGATGTCATTTATGAAGTGTTGGAATGTCGCAGGGGCGTTGCATAATCCAAACGGCATTACCAGGTACTCGAAGTGCCCAAAGCGTGTTCTGAAGGCAGTTTTCCACTCATCGCCTTCCCTAATGCGAACTAAACTGTAGGCCCCTCGTAAATCTAGTTTAGTGAACACTTGGGCTGTCCGGAACCTCTGAAATAACTCGGGAACGAGAGGGAGTGGGTACTGATTCTTAATGGTGATCTTGTTGAGCTCTCTATAGTCGATGCAGGGTCGGAGAGATTGATCCTTCTTCTCAATGAAGAAAATACCTGCCCCGGCAGGGGAGGAAAAAGGGAGGATGAATCCTTTGGCAAGGTTCCCGTCAATATATTGCCGGAGGGTTTCCAGCTCCAGTTTGGACAATGGGAAAATTCGTCCAAACGGTATTTCTGCCCCTGGAAGCAGTTCAATAGGGCAGTCGTAGGATCGATGAGAAGGCAAAGTGTTGGCCTTTTTCTTATCAAACACGTCCAGGAAACTGTGGTAGGCAGAGGGAACGGATTGACTGGCATCTGAAGTAGGCCGAACTGAGAGGCACACGGGGACATTGGAGGGTGTGGAGCTGCTGCAGTGTTGAAGGCAGTAACTCGATGGGAAGGTAATTTCGTTCCTGGGCCAGTCGATTTGTGGGTTGTAGGCTTGCAACCAAGGTATTCCTAGGATGGCTGGGAACATAGGGGATCTAAAGACATGGAAGCGGATGAATTCCTGGTGGCCGGAATCTGTTGTCGCTAGGATGGGAATGGTTTCCTGGGTAATGGGTCCTGAACTAGGGGAGGTGCCGTCTGCCAGTAATACATCCAGCCATTGTTTCTAAGGAAGCAGCAAAATTTCTAGGTTCTTGGCAAGGTTGATGTCCAAGAAGCAGCTACAAGCCCCTGAATCAATGATTGCCCGCAACTTGACTTCCCTTCCAGCCACCTGTAATGACATGGGTAGAATGACATGAGTGGTTAAGGTTACGGACAACTGGAGATACGAGGGATGAGGTTGGCTGGACTTACTGGGTCGCACAGGGCAGTTGCGTAAGAACTGGCCCATGGCCCCACAGTAAAGACATAGGTTGTCTTGCCGTCTGCGTGCTCTTTCCTGTTGAGTTAAAGCAGGTCGGAGAAGGACGATTTGCATGGGTTCTACTTCTGAGGTGCCAATGGGCAGAGGAATAGGGACAGGAGCCATTGGTCTTGGAAACTTTGGCAGAACCCACGTAGGGCGAAAGGACTAGGTACGTTCGTAACATCTTTCCCGTAGTTGTTGATCTAATTGGGTAGGAGGGAGTTTCCACCCTAGCTAGTTCGTCCTTAAGGGATTCGGACAGGCCCAGACGGAACTGGTATTTTAGTGCTGCATCATTCCACCCGGTGTCGGCTGACCATTTGCGGAATTCCACAATGTAGTCCTCCACAGGCCGTCGGCCTTGTTGTAAAGTATGGAAGGCGGACTCAGCAGTGGAGGTTCTCTGGGGATCATCATAGAGAGCCGTCATGGGTTCGAAAAATGTGATCACGGAGTTGAGTGGGGGGTTCTTTTGTTCTAGTAGGCTGTGTGCCCACGGTTGAGGTTCGTCAGACAGAAGAGAAATGATGAACCCCACTTTAACCACCTCTAGTGAGAAGGTCCTTGGTTGCAATGCGAAATACAGTTTGCAAGCATTTTTAAAGGCTTGGAATTTTTGTCGGTCCCCTAGGAAGTGTTTAGGGATGGGGACCCTGGGCTCTGGAGGCGGTAGTACCACAGCAGGTGTAGCGGTAGGAGGCGGACTGGCTGGTGCGACTATAGGGCTCAGACTAACCAACGGACTCTGGTCTGCAGAAGTCGTGGAAGTAGTAAGTGAATGAAGGCGTCCTTCCAGCTGAAAGTATCCTTCTTGCAGATTTTTTACTGCTTGCGTGAGGGCCGTCATCTGTTGGCATATGGCCTCTAGTGCGGAAGCACCTCTTTCGGCCTCAGACATATTAGCTGGTTGATACTATCACGTACCTGGTGATAGAGGACAATGGAGAGAGGGCTTCCCTTATGGCTAAGTTCCAGACTCCCCTGAGAGTGGGACAGCAGGAGTCAGGCCCAAAGTGGCATAGGTCGCCTGTAGGAGTGCTCGTTGGTGGTCCACCCAGGAGCACAGCTGATGCACTGAGATGGGATCTGCAGACAGGTGGTGCCTATGCGAGGTATGCAAGCCTTCCAGGAAACTGAGGATCACAGGATAGCCAGTTCAAAGCCAAGGTCAGGTAGCAGGTGGAAATCAGAGCAGACATAGTCAGATGGGATAGCCGAGGTCATACACAGAGGAGCAAGAGGGAATATCCATTAGCCAAGCCGAGGTCAGATCAAGTGTTAAGCAGAGAAGACAGGTCAGAGTCGGTATCAGGAAATCACAGATCACAATAGCACAGGAACAAGGTACTGGGAAGCCAGAGATTCATCAGCACCTGAGAGTAGGGCAGGGCTTCCTTATAAAGGCCGTTTGGAGCCAAATTTGAGCTGATGTGAACATTCTGTGGCCATGCAAGGTACTGGCAGGGGTGCCAGGTCTCCTAACACCTCTGCCGAGGACAGAGTCCTGACAAGTGGAATATATGACAGTGTTGCACTTTGTTAATAATGTATTCTGATATATATGTGGGAACGCATATAGTGGCAGCAGCAGTCTATGGTAGAGCACTATTAGGGTGATATAATTGTGCTGAAGTACATTTGGTTAGAAATTACAGAACTTGCCTATGGAAGTTAGGAAATTGGCATAGAACATACCTCATTGTTTTACAGATGTCCACAACTCAGAACCTTTATATTCATTACCAGTCTATTATTCTCACTAGGTGACATTCATTATGGTAGATCACTGGATTTGAGACACCTGTCCTGTGTATGGATTTAGGGATATTAGCGGACAAGGCAACCTTGGGGATATTACAGTTGTGAAGAAGTGTTTTGTTGAGTAGTATGTGCAGGAGAAGAATGTGGAGGGTATGACAGTAGGCAGAATATTTAGAGAGAAAAGTGTAGAGTATATGATAGCAAGCGTTATGTGCAAGGGGGTTGTGTAAAGGGTATGACGGTGAGTGCTGTGTACAGGAGAGGAATGTGGGGTGTATGTGCAAGATAGGAGTGTGGAGTGTATGACAGTGGGCAGGATGGGAATGCAGAAGGTATGACAAGGGCCATTATGTGTACAAGGGGATAGCAGAAAATATGACAGTATGTGTAGTAGGGTATTATGTAGGTTGAATGTGTAAGGGACGAATGCAGAGGGTATGATAGTGAACCTAATGTTTGGAATTGAGTTCTCTAATTTAAATAGATCTGCAGAAATTAAACTTCTCAAGTATTTTTATTGATTTTGCAATTTGAAAAGACATTTAGGTTTAAACATATCTAACTGGGATTGTGTGATGGAGTTGTTTAGGACTTTGAAATCTAGTAGGTTGTTATTAAAAATTTTGATAGGGAGTTGAACACTTTTGGCTCTTTTAATAGCTTTGGGAGAGATATGAGGTTTAGTGATGAAATATAACAATGTTTCTGTATAGGCAGTTACCTTATTTTTTCTATGACCTTCCTAGAGTGCCCTGATGTTTAAATATATCTAATCATTTTTAAAAATTGCTTTAGAGACAGAATTAAAAACATTGGGAAAGGGACAACCATATAAAGGTTCTGTTGGCAAGCTGGAAGAGTTCAGAAAGGAATATCATTGTATCTTTTAAAGCGGTAATAAACCCAAAATGTGATATATTGTTGCTTACTGATCATTAGATGTGGTGGCTGCATTGGTTTCCTTTATTAGTCATTTTCCTTCTGTTTTCACCTGGTAATCTTGCCAGTAACACACTGTTACTGTATTAGAGTGCCTGCACTCTGGATGAATGAACACAGGAGCACCTTTGGACAGCAGCATTGTCAGCCTAGGGGGGAGAGGAGTGTTAGATGTACTAGCAGATTTAGATACACCAACAATTTTGAAGCCAAACTCCAGCTTACATTTTATTAGCAGTTAGAGCAACAGTTTTTTGGGGGATAAAGGTTGCACATAAATGAATAAATGTTGATCATTGTAAGCTCACCTGTCAGTGTTAAATGGTTTGTCTCAACCCTCTAGATGCTTCATCTGCAGGACAGCTTGTTCTGTTGAAAAACAACAGACTTACTGGCCCGATCACCAGGTGAAAATAAAGGAAAGAAGGCCAAAAAACAATAAACCTAACGCAGCCTTTAGCCATCTAAGAATTGGTAGGCTGCAATATAATAAAGGTTTGCTTTTAGATTTAAAGTGGTTGTAAAGGCTCAAGGCTTTTTATCTTCATGCATTCTATGCATGAAGGTAAAAAAATTTCTTCTCTGTGTAGCAGATCCCCCAGCCCCCTCAATACTCACCTAAGCCCCCTCTTGATCTAGCAATGTGCACTTGAGTCTCCGCAATCCCGGGACTCCCTTTCCTCATTGGCGGAGACAGCAAGCAGGGATGGCGATTGGCGATGAGAAGAGAGGGGGGTGGGGCCAAGTCATGGCTCTGTGTCTGAATGGACACACAGAGCTGAGGGTTTGCTTTCTGTGGGGGCACCTGACAGGAGGGTGGGGCCAGGAGCTCCATCAGGGGACCATGGAAGAGGAGAATCTGGGCTGCTCTATGCAAAACCACTGCAGAGAGCAGGTAAGTGTGATGTGTTTGTTATTTAAAAAAAAAATTAAGTCTTTAATATCACTTTAATAACACTTTAAGGGATGATTCTATTGTGATTATCCAAGATAGCATATACAGTGGAAGATTGACCTGCGTTAAGGTCAGTTTCATCAACTTTTAGCCTACTCAAAAGTTTACTCTATTGTCAAAACAACTAGAGCAGCAATGTGTCCTTTGACTGAGTAGAGTGGATCAACATGAGGTCTTTCATATGGTGCTCAGGATGGTTTCTTGTATGAAATAAAGTCCACCTGGTCAATATGAAAGAGCCTCTGCAGGTGGAACAATCAGTGTTTTGGCCTTTATATTGACTAACAACTTGTCACAGTTCAACAGTGAGATTGCCTGGTGGCTTGCATATTACTAGCATTTTCCCTAGATTTTATTCCCCTGAGAGGTCTGACTCACCTTGATTTAATTTTGCTCTGTGACAAACTATGTATTGTTATTTGCAGCACAAGGAGGAAAAGGCTTGATCCAGTGTACAACAGTAATGCCATCATTTTGAATCGTGACAGAAGGCTTCCAACCTTCTGGTGACCTGTACACTTACTAAATATTGAGGATTGGAAGGGCTTGTTGGATCCCTGAGATTGGAAATGATTGTCAAAAATGACTGATGGCTCAGCAAATGACTGGCCATTGAAACATGGTTTTACCAGGGCTCTTTCCCAAAAAACAGGTCTGCAGGTGCTGGGTGGGCAAAAAAAGCACCTAGGTTAAGTACCTGGGAAAAGAGCCCTAGGGAGAACACTACATCTTTTAATTTCTTTCAACTAAACTGAAATGTGCTTCCTTCAGGTGACTGGACACTTTCAAAACCATTGCTGGGAAACCCTCCCCCCCAGTGCACCCTCATATAACCCCACCCACTCTGTGGGACTCCAGTGTCCTGAAGCAATGTACCTCTTCTGCTGTGGAGTGGTTTCTAATCTATTCTTTATTTTTTAAGTTTTTTCTTCACTACTTGGACTGACACTTCTATCAGGATCCAACTGCTTATTTCCTCAGAGCTTGGCAGTTTCCAGTTCATTTACCCTCATTTTAAATCTTGGGATCTGTACCTGGACTCTGCAGCAGCGGGGTTAGTCTGCAATGTTTGCTTTGTAGTCCATTCCTATTGTACCTAGGCCCTAGAGACCCATTCAGGGGTATTCCCACTATGATGGGTGTAGTTTGGTCCCTTCTGGAACCTGCAGTGTGGATAAGGTGAGTCAAGGTTTCCAGGTATATATGTTTTTATATGTGGGGTGTTGTTCAGTTAGTGTGGTTTCTTTCTCTGTAAATGTCTCAACTCTGTTGATAGCAGGTAGTGTTGTTACAATGTTAAAATTTTATATATTTGGTGGGTTTCCCACTCAGCATTGCTGTTTGGGTGGTAACAGAGTTGTATGCAAGTGCACTTCCTGCTATTTCTGGCAAGAATGTCAGGAGAACGTTGGCTGATCTTCCAACATTATTATTATACAGTATTTATATAGCGCCAAAAGGTTTGCTCAGCACTGTACATTATAGTGGGGGACAGTACAATACAATACAATGAATTTGCCAGCGATTGGACATGGGGTTGGAAGGACAGGTTTGAGTCTAGGGTGACACCTAGGACTTCGGCTTGCGGGGTGGGATTGATGGTGGCGTTGTTGGTTGTGATGGAGAGGATGGGGGGGGGGCGCGGGCTGGGGGGAAAACTAGGAGCTCGGTTTTGGAGAGGTTCAATTTGAGGAAACGGAGCGACATCCAGTCTGATATGTTGTTCAGTAGGTGGGTGATACGGGCGGAGACTGAAGGGGTGAGGTGAGGCCTAACAGCCAGCAACAGCCTGACAGCCTATCTTCCAGAGACACATCAGTCAGTGTCAGGGTTATAGCAGCTCCTTTTCTGGACATGCAAATACCCTAAGCCAAGGTTTCATACCATATGCTTTCCTCTGTGTGTTCACTTATTGATGCAGTGCATGCTAGCCTTTGCCTAGAAGCACTGTAATCTCCTCAGCTATGGATGCAAAATGGCTGGTGAAGTCTAGAAAGACTTCATTTGCACACGCAAATTACCCGTACCTTGCATAAAGATTGTCCAGATCATGAAAAAAGTATTCCTTCCTCCAAAATTTTTGCTCAGTTATATTCTATGGAAAAGGAATTTATGAAAATTGGTCTGTCCGTTTGTGGACCCTGCCATTTCTCAGCAAGCATCTCACTGTTCCTTTTGAGTCTGTTCCCTCCTTTTAATGAGTTGATAAATGCTTAGAAAACCTACTGAAGTCAACCTTTGCTCTCACTGGTCCTGTCTTACAACCGGCCATTGTGGCTATGTCCATTTGTCAAACAGTTGCTAATTAGACTGGGCAAATGACTAGAGAACGCAATCCTATCTTTGCATGACCCTACTGTCTGTACATATGTGCAGAATTGTGTGGTTAATCAGGCTTGGTCTGCAGACCCTGCTTGCAAAAGGCATCTTTTAGGCATGCGTTTTGATGGTGAATGGTTGTTTCGGGAATCCCTTGAAAAATGTGTCTAGGAAGTTATGAGGGTGGAAAAACACAAACCCCACAAAAACAGCCTAAGCCTACAACTACCTTAGCTACTACCTTTTTCCACTGAAAAGGGTTCTTTCATTCCACTGAGGCACCCTCAAGAACAGATCCATTCTTTTGTCTCAAGTCTTGGAGCCCAGAACCTTCACAATGATGACGCACCCTCACTGCACAGAGCGGGGAGGATGTCTGTTGGCATATGCATCAGTATGGATTAGATATGTCCTAGAATACTGGATTCAATCTGTCGTTTCAAGGGGCTACAAAATAGAATTTTTATCTCTACCCCCTCCTTGATTCCCAACCTCCAATCTGCCAGTTTCTCCTCAAAGATGGGCATATTTGGGGGGCCTTGCCTCAACATCAGACACAAGGCACAGAAGGAAAGGTTGAAGGGTTTTACTCAAAATCTATTCAGTTTTAAAGCTGAATGAATGCATTCGCCCTGTTTTGGGCATAAAATTCCTAAAAGATATTTGCTTGTTATCAAATTCATGGGAGCGGAGTTTTCTAAATCAAGAAATCAAATATAAATGAATAAATAAGTTTTACTTTGAGATTTTTTTTTAAGCATTTGATACAATTTAGAACAAAAGATAAAAAAATCAGGAAAACAAAGCAGAGAAATTTTAAACAAACGTGAGCGCATCAGAGTCCCTCCAAAGTTTACCCTAAAATCAGAGTTCCCCACTCTTACATCAGGGTCCCCCCTTACTTTAGGGTCCCCATCAGCACCCTCTTACATTAGAGTCCTCTTTACCTCAGAGTCCACCCTTACGTGACAGTCCCCATCTTACATCAGAGGGCCAAGTAAAATCTTGCAGAGGGCCAGATTTAGCCTGTGGGCCATAGTTTGGGGACCCTTGATCTACTCTATATAGCAATCAGTAATACATAATTTTTTTAGGGTGCTTAAACCCCTACACAGTCTATCAATATGCTAGTACTAATAATAATAATTTTAATTATAGAGTATGCACACCACATAATCACACATTAGTCCACATACAGTTAAGGTTTAAAAATTATTGTAAACTGCTTTGTTGTATTTTTAGTGTCAAATAAACATAGGCAGCATTTTCAGCATCATACAACTTTGGAAGCATTTTTCACAGTATAAAAAACATCCAAAATAAAATAAATCCTAGCCTTTCCAACAGTTACTACACAGTTCAAGTTGCTCTTTATCAATGAAATGTTCTGTCTGTCAAACCTAACACAACAATAGCTTGGACTTACAAGTCATCACACAGTCTCTCTCTGTAGACCAGTATGACCTTGTTTCCCCAAGGTTTCACAGAAAATATGTGAACAAGGACTGCCTTAGCTTTAGCTTAATTGGGTTTAATGAAACCATTTCTTAGAATCTCAGTAGTGTAAATACACACCTTCACTGCCAGATTGATTTTCTATTGCTGACCTTATGCCGGCCATAGACGGTTCCAATTGGTTCAGCAGCAACTGACCAAGATTCGAACCATGTATGGGTAGGTTGAGTGTACCCAAGTTGATCTACTGATCAACTTGGGTGCAACCAGCCTGCTGGATATTACATATGTTTATCGCTACCGGCTGGTATAGCCCCCATCGGGAAAATACATTGGCTAAGTGAGAGGGATACCCCTATCAACACTGTCTGTGTTGATGGGGGGAATCGAGAAATTTGCCCTGTGTATGGCCTGCCGTAAACCAGAAAGTATCTAATTTGCAAAGTCAGCCTTGCGCCACTTATGTTTAAAGATTTAGGGCTTGTGCACACTGTGACACTGCGAATCCCGACCCCTGCCTCTCTCACCAACTCATGCCAAAGGACCGGCCAATCGCACAACACGCTATCACTTACATAGCAATGCCATTCTCAGCTGCACCCTGCACAAAGATTTTCCAGCTCCCGGGACCACAGTCTATGTGCCAGGTATCTGAGAACGATTGTCACTGGGTTAAGTTGATTAAGCAATTAACTCTGTAAGCTACCACCACCACCTTTTGACTGAGAAAGCAGAAACTCACAATCTTCGCAAGAACAAATATATGAAAAATAAAGGTCTGCACACACACTGTCACCAAAGACAGGCATATTCAGAGATTTGTCATATACAGCTGCACTCTTCAAGAGACAGGGATTCTTTCAGTTTGCATTAACGCTGTTAGAGACAATTTCAACATTTTCAAAGTAGGGTTTAATAATGAAAAGGTCAAAATGGTGCAAATAAATTATTTACAAAAAAAGGATGTTACAAGGAAACAAAGAGACCATAAAGCAACAGAGAATTAAAAAGGAGCTGAAAATGTAGTCCAATGATCAAGCAAAAACGGTACAGTGGCTCTCTCAAGTCTGGTAAGGTGTTCCTTGTTAGATGTTAAATGAGAGCTGTCAAAATGCTTGCACTCTTTTTTTATCTAACATGAAGGGGAGTGTTGACAGAGGCCATCTGACTAATTACCTGGTTTAAGGGGTGATAGCTGAGAGGTCATCACTTTTATGACTGTATCGTGGCCCTCCCTCACACACAGTTTTATACTAATATTAAAATCTTCCACTATGTACAGGTTGCATTCTGGAAACTGGTAGATTATTGTTCAGCATTACATTTTGTGTTCAGGGATACTGAACAGTATTTCAGATGGGTCTGTCACTCAAGAGGTAGGAGAGTGTTATCTCCTCTTTCGTACGGTCTTGCTTAGTCATGTACAGTCATGGCCAAAAATATTGGCACCCCTACATTTCTGTTAGATAATGCACCACTTTGCCCAGAAAAGTGTTGCAATTACAAATGTTTAGGTATTCTGGTGTTTATTTCTTCTGTTTGTATTGGTATGACACAAAAAAAGTGGAGAAACAAAGAGCCATATTTGACACAATCCACGCAAAACCCCAAAAATGTACTGGACAAAATTATTCTCAAAATTGTAAGAAATAATTGCATTCCAAGTTTGTGATGGTTCTGTATTTGTAATTAAACTCACCTGTATCTATTAACAGGTGCTGACAATATAGAAATCACACCAGCATCCAGGTAAAATGGTAAAAAAATGGACTCAGCCCTTCTGTTGTGTGTCTCTGTGTGCCACATGGAGCATGGAGAAGAGGAAGAGCAACAAATAATTGTCTGACGAATTGAGAACACAAATTGTGGAAAAGCATGGACAATCTTAAGGTTATAAGTCCATCTCCAGGGATCTTAATGCTCCTGTGTCCACTGTGCGCAACATTGTCAAGAAGTTTACAGCTGGCACTGTAGCTAATCTCCCTGGACATGGACAAAAGAGAAAAACTTGATCAAAGATTGCAACAAAGGATTGTTCGAATGATGAATAAAGAATCTCAATCAACTTCCAGACAAATTCAAGCTGACCTTCAGGTACAGGGTACAACTGTGTCAGCTCGCACTATACATTGCCATCTGAATGAAAAGGGACGCTATGGTAGAAGACCCAGGAGGACCCCACTGCTGATACAGAAACATAAAAAAGCCAGGTTGGACTATGCCAAAACCTACCTGAGGATGACAAAAAAAATCCTTTTGGGGGAATATGATGTGGACAGACTAAATAAAATTACAGTTTTTTGGTAAAGCCCATCATTCTGCTGTTTTCATAAAAAGAAATTAGGCCTTTAGAAAAAAGAATACAGTCCATACAATCAAACATGGTGAAAATTCACTGATTGTTTTGGGATTGCTTTCCTGCTTCAGGATGTTTTGACCATGTGCATGGCATTATGAAATCTGAAGATACCAAAGAATCCTGGGGTGCAATGTAGGGCCCAGTGTCAGAAAGTTGGGTCCCGGTCTGTCCTTACAGCAGGACAATGACCCAAAGCACACATCAAAAAGCACCCAGAAATGTTTTAAGACAAAGCGCTGGAGAGTACTGAACTGGCCAGCAATGAGTTCAGACCTCATTGCTGGCCCATAGAGCACCTGTGGAGAGATCTCAAAACAGCAGTTGGCGAAAGAGAGGTCCAAAATTCCAGTAGAGCGGTGTAAGAAACTCATTGATGGTTACAGGAAGCGATTGCTTTCAGTTATTCTTTTCCAAGGTGTGTGCTACCAAATATTAAATTGAGGGGGCCATTAATTTTGTCCAGTACATTTTTGGGGTTTTGTGTGGAATGTGTTAAATTTGGCTTTTTGTTTCTCCACTTTTTTTGTGTCATACCAATACAAACAAAACAAATAAGCATGAGAATGCCTAAATATTTGTAATTTTCTGGGCGAAGTGGTGCATTTACTGACAGAAATGCAGGGGTGCCAATATCTCTGGCCATGACTGTATGACCTTCATTTGTTCGGTATGATATTCCCTGTTCAAATATATACTTAATATTAATGTGTCTTGGTCCTGTTGGATTTTATGAATTGTATGTGGATTTTAAGTTGTTAAGTTTTGAACTGGGTAGAGGTTTAGGAGAGGTTTCCCTATACCTGACTATTCTGGATAGACATTTTATGGCAAGCTAGGTGTTCCTAGTGCTTTAATCACCCTACAACTGAAGAATTTTGTCATAGTTTTATGATAGGTAAGAGGAAGTGTTAATCTGTACAGTTTTTATGGTCAGTAGAATCAGACATCCTTCCAGAACTCAATTACCTGTTTACAGCTCTGATCAAGGCCTGTGTGCTGGTTTCTGCTGTCCCTAAGGTAAGATAACAGGCTCTTTTGAAGTGTGTTAAAAGTTAAGGTTATGAATTCCATAGATTGCAGGAGGAGGGAGGAGGTAAGATCACTGGGCTCATGAAAGAAAAAATGGCTGAGACCTGAACAAGATGGCTGTTGCCTACAGCTTCCCTGTGCCTAATATGCACAACCATTACACACACCACTTCAGATGAGCTGTGTGTATCTGCATAGATCAATGTAGGTTGTTACACTAGGGCACAGAGAACTGCATCCTGTTTACGCCACAGTGCTGCCTTGAGGTGAGTTGCAGTGTGTTTGTATAACAAATGCTGCATTTTTTCATAGTGCGCTCCATGTCACTGCCATTCACTGCACCACAACTCAACTGAAATTAGTAATATGACAGATTTTGACATTTCAGTAAAGTAAAAAGAAAAAAACAAAGGTGAAGCGTACTATGTGTTTTAACAATGCAAGGCGCCAACTCTCAACCCAGCTACACAACGGACACCAGTGTGTGGGATGGTATGACCATGCAATAAATCCGCAAATAATATAGAGTTTTAATATAGAGTTTGGCAGGAAAACACTGTAGGAGACGTAGCAAACCGACACTCCTGGAAGAGTCAATTTTGGAAGACGCGTCATCAGAGGGTTTTATTTACAGCGGAACCACACGTAGCAGCACAAGCAGAAGTGTTCACTTTCTTCTTTACAGGGTGAGCTTTTTGCAGGAACCTAAAGTAAACAACATATTTGCTAAATCTTTGCTCCGTCTACTTTGTACTTTTCTCTTGGATAATTGTTACATTTTATTATTATTATTTACATTGTTAAATTAGACTCAGAGTGGTAGAGCCTTAGTGATTGCTTAGACTCCATGCACACTGGACAGAAATTCATTTTTTTTAAATTGCTTTTTAGTTGCAGTTTTTCTGAAATACCTCTAAATAAAGGCTTCCTTCCCAGTAACAATTCTGAATTTTGTTGATTTTTTTTTTAAAGGTGCAGTACCTTCTGCAGAAGCTGCTCACAACAGCCCGGTCAGAAATAGGAGAGATGGAACTGGGCGAGATGTTGTCCTCCTTAGGACAAGGAATATCTGTCTGGCAATTCCTTGATCTTGTTACTTCACCAAAAATCCTGCGGGGTATCAGCATGGAAACACTTAGTATGGCAATCCAAGATCTGTATGAAGAAATCATACAAGATGTACTGAAGCAGGTGAGATCCTTTTCTATTTTAAAATGTATTCATGTAGGCCCTTTTGCTCTATGGTTACTAAAGCATACTGTAGTACTTATGATGGCTCTGCATAGACAGATTTTTCTGCTAATACAACAGAAGCTAAATAGTTGAAGGTTCCCTTTTTTTCTTTGAAAGAAGAAGAAATGTTATTGGTTATGCAAGAAGTTTGAAATAGAGCATAGCCAGACAGAAAAATCAACATACATGCTGTGGTGGATTTACAAAGGCAAATAGACTGTGCACTGTACAAGTGCAGTTGCACTCATTTTCCCCAGAGCTTAGTAAATGTGGTAAAGCTCTGCTGATTTCCGTCGCCCAATCATGTGCAAGTAAAAAAGAAGCATTATTGGTGGAACTGCACATGGGAGTGCATACTACAAAGGTAATCATTGGAGTTTGTTATAGGCCTCACAGTGTTGAGGAGGTGGAGACTCAGTTCTTTGCACAGATCGAAAGGGCTGCAAGGGCTGGGACAGGGATAATAATGGGGGATTTTAACTACCTGGAAATTGACTGGAGTAATGGTACTGCAGGAGCAGTTAAAGGGCAAAAATATTTAAACCTTCCACAGGACAATTTTATGGTACAGTTCATAGAGGCTCCTACTAGGAATGATGCTCTGCTGCATCTGGTAATCTCAAACCATGCAGACCTTATTACGAATGACCATATAAAAGAACATCTGGGTAGCAGTGACCATAACATGATTTAATTTATTGTTAGCAAGCACATACGGGAAAAATAAAAATGCTCAATGTCAGGGATCTCCGCAGCGCATAGGTCTGCGCATGCGCAGATTGCCAAAACGCACTAACACACGGGCGCTAGGACCTGGGCACCCGCGGCGGCAGTTGCGGCCGCGTTTGCGCACACTTGTCACCAATGACAGCGCAGGGCGCTCTATTTAAAGCCGGCTCTTGCAATTCTCAAGTGCCATATGGTCTTATTCCTGTTCCTAGTTCTGAGATTGCCTTGTTGCCGAACCTGCCTGACCCGGATTATCGTGACCCTCTCCTGCCCTGATCCCTGGCTTGTCTGACCATTCTTCTGCCTTCTCCTGTTTACCTGACCTCCTGTTGCTGAACCTGGCCTGTGACTCGTTTATCCTTTTGCCTGCCGATCTGTACCGTCTGCCTCCGCTGTTACCGACCTGGCCTGTCTGACGATGCTACACACTATCTCTTCACATCTGGCTCTCACCTGCTACCTACCACTGGCAAAACCACCTCTACCACAGCTGGTTGTACTCGGGAGTCGCGACCTGGTCTCAGGCTGCTTCAAGTCCATCCCCACCATCAGGGGCCCTGGTGAAACAGCAGACTGAGGCTTAGACTCCGCGCCCTGAGGAATTCTGGCCTGTGGGTCAGTAGAGGCTACTGCCAGTCAGTCCGTGACAGAACCATACGGCCATGACTGAGCCAGGAAGAGGTCCCTCACCCTTGGATGAGATATGCCAACACCTGGCGGCACTCACCCAAGCTGTCAAAACTCTCCAAGAAGGCTATACACATCTGGAGGGACGTATTCAGACCCTAACCACGCCAGCAACCACGCCATCAGCCCCGGCTGATCCGCCTCCTGCCAGGGGCCTTGCAGGATCTTCCGCTGGAGCAGTGTTCGCCATGTCTCCGCCAGAACCTCGAGTGCCAACGCCCAAGCGGATCAATGGGGATTGAGGGAAGTTCAGGGCCTTCCAGAATTCCTGCCTATTATACTTTAACCTACAGCCACGGACTTTTTCATCAGAATCTGTAAAAGTGGGGTTCGTCATATCCCTACTACAGGGGGAACCCCAAGGCTGGGCCCACCGTCTGTTGGAGAGTCGCCATTCGCACCTGGACTCAGTTTCCTAATTTTTTAAAGCAATGGCGGAACTATACGATTATCCGCAATGAGCTGCTTCGGCTGAAACAGTTCTACATACTTTGGGTATGTGTACCTGACTCCCTGGAAGGATTGATAACTCTGGCAATTCAGATTGACTGCAGGCTTCGGGAATGAAGGTCTGAAAGATCCAGTCATGGGTTAAAACCCACATGCTGCCATGGGTTCTGACCATTCCAAACTCCCCTGCCGGTACTCGGAATCCAGAACCATCAGAGGGAGCCGAACCAATGCAACTTGGGTTGATGCGGCCCTCCCTAACGTTTGAAGAGTGCCAGGGACGATGGGTAAACAACCTTTGCCTATACTGTGGAGCAGCAGGCCACGTGGTACGTTCCTGCCCGGAGAAGTTAAGTAAATGTTCTTCCACTACTTCTGCTATGACTCCTGCTTGTGTAGATAAACCCTCTCACTTAGCCATACCGATCTCATTTCAGCTCCCCGGAAGAACCGTGCAGGTGACGGCCATTATTGACTCAGGGGCCTGCAGTTGTTTTATTGATCTTAACTTTGCAGCGCAGCAGCAGATTCCCTTACTGACCAAAGAGCACGGCCTGAACATCCTCTTGGCCGATGGGACTCAAGTTAAATCTGGGTTGGTAGATCGAGAGACCCCTCCTATATGCAGTATAATGGCTAATCATCATCAAGAACTCCTCCGCTTGGACGCCATTGCGTCCCCACTATTCCCAGTTATTTTGGGGCTTCCTTGGCTACGTGCACACGACCCCAAAATTAATTGAAGGACTGGGTCAATTCAGTTTAATTCACCATATTGCCAGGAACATTACTACCCGAGGTCACCACCAGACACCCAGACTCTGCTTTGTGCAAACACAGACACTGAGCTAGCACAAACGGTTCCTACAGCATACCACCATTACCTTGACGTTTTTAGTCCCCGGGAAGCAGACATTCTTCCCCCGTAGAGGGCGTATGACTGTCCCATTGACCTTCTCCTGGGATCTGAAATTCCCTTAGGCCGAATTTTTCCCTTGTCTGAACGGGAGTTAGGAGCCTTAAAGGAATATATTGACGAAAGCCTTCAAAAGGGATTTATCCGTCCGTCTACATCACTGGCAGGGGCCGGAATCTTCTTCGTGGAGAAAAAGGACAAATCCCTGAAGCCCTGTATTGACTATAGGGAGCTGAACATAATTACGGTTAAAAACCGTTATCCTCTCCCCTTAGTCCCCGAGTTATTTCAGAGGTTGAAATCAGCCTCTATTTTTACCAAACTGGACCTCAGGGGTGCATATAACCTGGTCCGTATACACGAGGGGGATGAGTGGAAGACCGCTTTCCGCACTCGGTTCTGTCACTTTGAATATTTAGTCATGCTGTTCGGGTTATGTAACGCACCGGCCACTTTTCAACACTTTGTGAATTACATATTTAAAGATTTCTTGGAAATCTTTGTAATAGTTTACCTAGATGATATCTTGATCTTTTCATCGTCTTTGGAGGCACATCGAGGTCACGCCAGGAGCGTGTTGGAGCGACTTCCCCAGCACGGGCTCTACGCCAAAGCGAAAAAGTGTAGTTTTGAACAGCACAGCATGGAGGGAGCCTTGCATCCCATTCTGGTCTACACAGACCATAACAAAAATCTAGAATATCTGAGGACAGCAAACGCCTCAGACCGCGTCAAGCCAGGTGGGCGTTATTCTTTTCAAGGTTCAGCTTCCATATAACATATCGACCAGGGTCCAAGAATACAAAACCTGACGCGCTCTCGCGTATGTATGAGGACCCCAAAGAAATGCCCAAACCAGATACCATCCTGCCGGCAGGTAATTTCCTATTACTGCAATCAGAGCTCCTGTCTATTATTATTATTATTATACAGTATTTATAAAGTTCGCTTAGTGCTGTACATTACAAAGGGGGACAGAACATGTGACAGAACAATACCAATACAATGCAAAACATGAGGGGATCGAGGGCCCTGTTCCTTGGAGCTTACAATCTAGGAGGGAGGGAATAGTGGTACAGGAGGAGATAGCTGTGGGGGATGGAGTGGTAGGAAGAGTGGAGGAGGTTGGCAGGTTAGCAGGGGGTGGGGTAGGCTTCCCTGAAGAGATGGGTTTTCAGGGTGCGCCTAAAAGAGAGGAGAGTAGGTGATAATCTGATGGGTTGGGGCAGGGAGTTCCAGAGGATGGGTGACACCCTGGAGAAGTCCTGGAGGCGGGCATGGGAGGAGGAGACCAGGGAACTAGAGAGAAGGAGGTCTTGTGAGGAGCGGAGTGTGCGTGCTGGGCTGTACTTGGATATTAGGTCAGAGATGTAGTACGGGGCAGTATGGTGGACAGCTTTGTATGTCAGTGTTAGGATTTTGAATTTGATCCGTTGCGCAATCGGAAACCAGTGGAGGGATTGGCAGAGGGGGGTGGCAGAGATGGAGCGGTGGGAAAGGTGAATGAGTCTGGCAGCCGTATTCAGGATCGACTGAAGCGGGGATAGCCAGCGGCGAGGCAGGCCAGTGAGGAGGGAGTTGCAGTAGTCGAGTCGTGATATGATGAGGGAGTGGATGAGCTGTTTAGTGGTTTCTGGGGTTAGGAACGTGCGTATTTTGGCGATGTTGCAGAGGCGGAGTCTGCACGAGTTTGTTAAAGATTGGGCTTGGGGCTGGAAGGATAGGTTGGAGTCCAGAATGACACCCAGTACTCTGGCCTGCGGGGCGGGTTTGATGGTGGCGTTGTTGGATGTGACAGAGAAGTCAATGGGGGGTGGTGTCCGAGCTGGGGGGGAAGACAAGAAACTCGGTTTTGGAGAGGTTCATTTTAAGGAAGTGGAGCGACATCCAGTCTGATATGTCGCTCAGTAGGTGTGTGATTCGGGCAGAGACCGAGGGGATGAGGTGGGGGGTTGAGAGATAGATTTGTGTGTCGTCGGCATAGAGGTGGTAGTTGAAGCCGTGAGAGTGTATGAGTTGGCCAAGGGAGGAGGTGTAGATGGAAAAGAGAAGGGGCCCGAGGACAGAGCCTTGAGGGACCCCAACAGAGAGGGGGAGGTGGTAGCATTATAGGTAATGCTGAAAGAGCGTTGTGACAGGTAGGATGAGAGCCAGCAGAGAGCAGAATCTCTGAGGCCGAGGGAGTGTGGTTTTTTGAGGAAGAGGGGGTGGTCGACTGTGTCGAAGGCCGCAGAGAGGTCAAGGAGTAGGAGCACTGACTAGTGGCCATTAGCTTTGGCGGTTAGCAGGTCGTTGGAGAGTTTGAGTAAGGCAGTTTCGGTGGAGTGTAGGGGACGGAAGCCAGACTGTAGGGGATCGAGGAGGTTGTTGTCATTGAGGTGAGAGCTTAGGTGGGTGTAGACTAGGCGCTTGAGGAGTTTAGATGTAAATGGGAGCAGGGAGAAGGGTCTGAGGTTGTTCCGGTCATTGGGGTCCAGGGAGGGCTTTTTAAGTATGAGGGTGATGTGTGCATGTTTCAGAGGGGAGGGGAAAGTGCCGGAGGAGAGGGAGAGATTAAAGATGTGGGTGAGGGAGCGTAGGATGGAGGGGGAGGGAGGTCGTAGGAGTTGTGAGGGGATAGGGTCGAGGGGGCAGGTGGTGAGGCGGGCATCAGAGAGGATCTTGGAGACTTCCTCGATGGTAGTAAGGTCAAAGGTGCGGAGTGTTGGGGGGGCTTCAGTATGAGGAATGTAGGGTGGGGTGGAAGTGGAGGTCAGAGCAGTGGTGGGGCCGTGGGAGAGGGGTGATGAGGGGGTAGTGGAGTGAGGGGGAACAGGGTTGGAGGGAGTTTGAGCAGTGACAAAGTCCCTGCGGGTTATGTCAAGGGAGAGGGGGGATGAGGGGGTAGCTGTGTGAGAGGGGACGGGTTGAGAGGGCGTGTGAGTTGCGGAGATGTCCTTGCGAATTGTGTCAATCTAGTTTTTGAAGTGATTGGCAATCTCAAGGGCAGTGAGTGAGGTGCTGGGTGGAGGTGGGGGTGGAGAGAGTAGAGAGTTGAAGGTGGAGAAGAGTCGGCGAGGATTGGAGGAGAGGGCTTTGATGAGGGTCAGGAAGTAGGCTTGTTTGGCTGCGTGGAGGGAGGAGGTGTAGGTGTGGAAGGCAGATTTGTAGCGGGTGAAGGCTTGTTGGGATTTGGTTTTGCGCCATAGTCGCTCCAGGGCACGACTGTGTCGTTTGAGGGTTTTGGTGTGATCAGTCTGCCAGGGCTGGAGCGGTCTGGGTCTGATGTTGCGTGTGGTTAAAGGCGCTAGTGAGTCAAGGGCTGTTGACAGCGCGTTGTTGTAGGCAGTCATAGCCAAGACGGGGCAGGACAGGGGTAGGATGCTGTCGTGGAGTTGATCAGCTGGAGGGGGGCAGGGTTAAGGTTGTGGAGGTTACGGCTGGTAGTAGTGTGACATTTGGAGGGGTAGGCGTTGGAGGACGAGGAGATAGAGAAGGTAATCAGGTTGTGGTCAGAGAGAGGGAAGGGGGTGTTAGTGAGGTTGTGGGGAGCGCAGCGGTTGGAGAAGACGAGATCAAGGATATTACCATTGGAGTGGGTGGTGGATTGTATGCACTGTGCAAGTGCAAAGGAGGAGGTTAAGTGGAGGAGATGGGTTGTGTCCGGGTTGTCGAGGTTGACAGGGATGTTGAAATCCCCAAGGATGATGGTGGGTAGCTCAGAGGAGAGGAAGAAGAATAGCCAGGAGGAAAAGTCATCCAGGAAGCGGGATATGGATCCAGGAGGCCGGTATATCACAGCAATCTTCAGGGGGGTTGGGGAGAATAGACGCAGTGGGCCTCGAAGGAGGAGAAGGATAGGGAGGGGGGGTTTGGGAGGACTCGGAAGGTGCTCTGCGGTGACAGGAGCAGACCAACCCCACCACCTTTACGACCGTTAGGCCTGGGTGAATGGGTCCAGGTGAGACCTTCGTAGGAGAGTGCAGCAGGGGAGGTAGAGTCAGTGGGCTGGATCCAGGTTTCTGTGATCGCTAGAAGGTTGAGGGAGCGGGAAACAAAGAGGTCGTGGATGGCGGTAAGCTTGTTGCACACCGATCGGGCGTTCAGGAGTGCACATGAAAACGGGGGGGGAGATTTTAGGGAGCAGGGGGACAGATACTAAGTTACGGGGGTTGCGGCAGGACGTGGAGGCGGGAGGGTGTTGTGCGGGTGAGGGAGAAGGTGGAGGGCCAGGATTCGGGGAGATGTCCCCCGCGGTTAGGAGGAGAAGGGTGAGGAAGGTGGCATGGGAGCGGGATGTGCAGGAGCGTGAGAAACTACTAGTGGAGGTGTTTGGCTCAGTGGGAGAGTGGAGTAATAGGAGGAGGTGGTCTAAATTACAGGTTGCGTCTATGGAGCCCCCCAACTTACCTGGAGTCCCGATACAGAGTAGAGATGGTCTCTTATGGAAAGGGGAACAGATCATGGTACCAGAAGGAGCTCGGACCTTGGTCATGGGCTACTGCCACGACCATCCGTTAGCAGGCCATTTCGGAGTACACAAGACCCTAGAGTTGGTGCAGCGAACATTTTGGTGGCCAAGTATGGCCAAAGATTGCGAGGCTTACGTAAGAACCTGTGCGGTCTGCAACAGGAATAAGCCCTCCAGGAACAAAGCTTGGGGCCTGTTACGTCCTTTACCGGTGCCCGACAGACCATGGAGCATGATCTCCATGGACTTCATAGTGGAACTAGCACCATCACAGAATCATACTGCAATTTTCGTGGTGGTGGATCGCCTTTCAAAAATGGCCCACTTCCTTCCGCTGAAAAGTACCCCGTCTGCTTCCGAGACAGCACAAGTTTTCATCAGGGAAATAGTGAGACTGCATGGTGTACCCAAAAATATAGTCTCAGATCGGGGTGCTCAATTCACTTCTAAATTCTGGAAAGCTCTATGCGAAAGTCTGGAAGTGAAACTGTCCTTTTCCTCAGCTTATCACCCACAAACGAATGGGCAGACTGAGTGGACCAACCAAACGTTGGAACAATAGCTCAGATGCTACACCTCGTTCTTACAGGACAACTGGTTGGCACTCTTGCCCCTGGCGGAGTTCGCCTATAACAATGCAAATCACTCTGCCACCAGACAGTCCCTGTTTTTCGCCAATTATGGTTTCCATCCCACCTTCTTGCTCAACCTGATCCCAGAAAACCTGGTTCCTGCAGTTCAAGACTCCTTAAAATTCTTCGCGTCCAACAACAAACTGTTACAGGAGGCAATGGCAAAGGCTCAGGAAGATAGCAAAAGGGCCTTTGATAAAAGAAGAAGAGGGGAATTGGTCGTGCACCCAGGGGATCAAGTTTGGTTAGCAACTACCAACCTAAAGATGGCATGCCCATCGAGGAAATTGGCACCCAAGTTCGTGGGCCAATTTCAGGTGAAGCGGCAAATTAACCAAGTGGCTTTTGAATTAGCTTTGCCCGAGTCTTTCAAAATACACCCAGTGTTTCATGTATCCCTGCTAAAACCTGCCACTCCAGATCCGTTCCTGGACCGTAGATCAAAGCCACCAGTGGCCCTAGACGTTCAGGGGGAGGAGGAATTTGAAGTAGAAGCGATCCTAAACAGCAGGAAGAGAGACACAGTACTTCATAAAATGGAAAGGTTATGGACCAGAAGAAAATTTGTGGGAACCAGCCCGAAATGTCCACGCTCCCAGACTAGTTCAAAAGTTTTTTCGGAACCACCCACAAAGGAGAAAGCAGTTGGGCATCTGGAGGCTGCCCGTAGGGGGGGGGGCAATGTCAGGGATTGCCGCGGCGCATAGGTCTGCGCATGCGCAGATTGCCAAAACGCACTAACACACGGGCGCTAGGACCTGGGCTCCTGCGGCAGCAGTTGCAGCCGCGCATGCGCACTCGCGCACATGGGCGCGCGCTTGTCACCAATGACAGCGCAGGGCGCTCTATTTAAAGCCGGCTCTTGCAATTCTCAAGTGCCGTATGGTCTTATTTTTGTGTTCCTGTTCCTAGTTCTGAGATTTCCTTGTTGCCGAACCTGCCTGACCCGGATTATCGTGATCCTCTCCTGCCCTGATCCCTGGCTGTCTGACCATGCTTCTGCCTTCTCCTGTTTACCTGACCTCCTGTTGCTGAACCTGGCCTGTGACTCATTTATCCTTTTGCCTGCCGATCTGTACCGTCTGCCTCCGCTGTTACCGACCTGGCCTGTCTGACGACGCTACACACTATCTCTTCACATCTGGCTCTCACCTGCTACCTACCACTGGCAAAACCCCTCTACCACAGCTGGTTGTACTCGGGAGTCGCGACCTGGTCTCAGGCTGCTTCAAGTCCATCCCCACCATCAGGGGCCCTGGTGAAACAGTAGACGGAGGCTTAGACTCCGCGCCCTGAGGAATTCTGGCCTGTGGGTCACTAGAGGCTACTGCCAGTCGGTCCGTGACACTTAATTTTAAGAGAGCTAACTTTCCAAGGCTGAGAGCTGCTCTCCAAGACTCATACTGGGAGGGAATATTTGGATCAATGAACACAACACAGAAATAGGAGTTCTTCGAAAAGACTGTATGTGAACACAGTACAAAATGTATTCCCATAGACAATAAGTTTAAAAGGCTAAACATTTTTAAAAGTTAAAAAAGCTATAGATAATAAGAAAAGAGTTTTTATTAAATATAAAAATGAAGGAATGCTATCATTATTTAAATATTACAAAGAATATAACAGAATATGCAAAAAGGAAATAAAGGCCACAAAACTTGAAAATGAACAACAGACTGCAAAGATAGCAGGAACAACCCCAAAAAAGTCTTCAGATATATTAATAGTAAAAAGGTTCGGTCCAAGCATGTAGGCCCTTTACAAAATAACCTAGAGTGGGTGACTGGGGACAAAGAGAAGGCAAATGTATTAAATAACTTCTTCAGCTTTGTATATACAAAGGAGCATAGGGGAGCTCTTGTCCATAATGGGCATGGTATTGACACAGCTCCAGATGATCCACATTGGCTCACAATTGATATGATCCAATAATATTTAGACAGAATAAAGGTGAATAAAGCACCTTAACCGGATGGCATACACCCACGGGTCCTAAAAGAATTGAGCTCTGTCACTTCAAAGTCATTGTTTCTAGTTTTTAGGGACTCTTTAATGACTGGCATAGTACCACTGGATTGTCATAAGGCCAATGTGATGCCAATATTTAAAAAGGGGTCAAAATCTTTACCAAGTAATTATAGACCTGTTAGTTTAACTTCTATAGTTGGGAAGATACTGGAGAGTTTAACCACTTCCTGTCCGGACACTTTTACCCCCTTCCTGTCCAGGCCAATTTTCAGCTTTCGGCGCTCTCACATTGTGAATGACAATTACTCAGGCATACAACACTGTATCTAAATGAAATTATTATCATTTTTTTCAAACAAATAGAGCTTTAATTTGGTGGTATTTAATCATCACTGGGGTTTTTATTTTTTGCTAGAAAAATGAAAAAAGACTGAAAATTTTGAAAAAAAACATGTTTTTCTTAGTATTTGATACTAAATTTTGCAAATAAATATACTTTCTTCATAAATTTAGGCCAAAATCCATTGTGCTACATTTTGTTGGTAGACATAACCCAAATCAGTGTGTATTATTTAGTCTTTGTGAAAGTTATAGAGTCCACAGACCACGGTATATATATTTGATATATTTGAAAATGTATCAATCCTGATGCACGGACTACCTATATAATTTCTTGGGGCCCTAAAATGCCAGGACAGTACAAATACCCCCCAAACGACCCCTTTTTGGAAAGTAGACAGTCTGAGGTATTTAATGAGAGGCATGGGGAGTTTTTTGAAGTTGTCATTTTTTGCCAATTTTTTAAGGAAATGATGAAAGTAAAAAAAATTCTTTTTTTTTTTCCCACAAAGTTGTCATTTAACAAGTTCTTTCTCTCACACGGCATAGGCATACTTGCAATTACACCCCAAAACACATTCTGCTACTCATCCTGAGTATGGCGATACCACATGTGTAAAACTTTTTCACAGCCTAACCACATAGAAGGGCCCCACATCCAATAAGCACCCTTAGGCGTTCTAGGGGCAAAAATTACACATCTAATTTCTTGACTGTCTATCACAGTTTTGGAGGTCCTGGAGCACCAGGACAATTGAATTACCCACAAAATGACCCCATTTTCGAAAGAAAACACCTCAAGGTATGTTTTAAGAGGCATGGGGAGTCCTCTGAAGACTTCATTTTTTGCCACATGTTTTTGGAAAATGTGAAAAGAAAATGAAAATGTATTTTTTTTTACGCAAAGTTGTCAATCTATGAGATATTTCTATTACACAGCATAGGCATACTTAAAATGATACCTCAAAATGCATTCTTTAACTCCTGCTGAATATGGCGATACCAAATGTGTGAGACTTTTTCACAGTCTGGCCACATAGAGGGGTTCCACATCCAATAAGCACCTGTTAGCGTTCTAAGGGCAAAAATTACACATCTAATTTCTTGACTACCTATTGCCATTTTGGAGGTCCTGGAGCATCAGGGCAATGGAATTATCCACAAAATGACCCTATTTTGGAAAGCAAACACCCCAAGGTATGTTTTAAGAGGCATGCAGAGTCTTCTGAAGACTTCATTTTTTGCCACAAGTTTTTGGAAAATGCAAAAAGAAAATGAAAATTTATTTTTTTCTACACAAAGTTGTCAATCTATGAGATATTTCTAATACACTGCATAGGCATACTTAAAATTACACCCCAAAACACATTCTCTAACTCTTCTTGAATATGGTGATACCAAATGTGTGAGACTTTTTCACAGTCTGGCCACATAGAGGGGTTCCACATCCAATAAGCACCTGTTAGCGTTTTAAGGGCAAAGATCGCACATCTAATTTCTTAACTACCTATTGCTGTTTTGGAGGTCCTGGAGCATCAGGACAATGGAATTATCCATAAAAAGACCCCATTTTGGAAAGCAAACACCCCAAGGTATGTTTTAAGTTCTCCGTCACTCTCATCTGTCATACTCAGAATTTGAAATGCCTCCTCGCTTGTATATGATCTTTTGGCCATATTTTTGACACTGATCAGGACCCACTGGTATGGCAGTGATCAGGATGGTGTTGCAGTGATGGACAGATATCTGGCTGCAGTTGGTTCACACTAGTCACTGTTGGGCAAAAATCAGAGATACAGTGAGGTGGCTGGCAATGTTTTGTGAGTGTGTGTAAACTCTGTGCAAAGGCTGAAAATTACTCACAGTTAGCTGTACTGGATCTCTCTCCTCACAGACGATGGCAGTGAACAGGATCCACTGGTGTGGCAGAGATCAGGGACACTTTATGAACAGGCACACTGTAAGGTGATCAGGGACACTGATTGGGCCACTGTATGGTGATCAGGGAGACTGCTGGGCCACTGCGGTGATCAGGGACACTGCTGGGCCACTTGTGTGGCGATCAGGGACACTGTGGCAATCAGGGACACTGCGGCGATCAGGGACACTGCTGGACCACTTCTGCGGCGATCAGGGACACTGCTGGGCCACTGCGATGATCAGGACACTGCTGGGCCACTTGTGTGGCAATCAGAAACACTGCTGGACTACTGCGGTGATCAGGGACACTTCGGTGATCAGGGGCACTGCTGGACCACTTATCCGGTGATCAGGGACACTGCTGGGCCACTTTTGTGGTGATCAGGAACACTGCTGGGCCAATGTGGGGATCAGGGACACTGCTGGGCCAATTGTGTGGCGATCAGGAACACTGCTGGGCCAATGCGGTGATCAGTTACACTGCTGGGCCACTTGTGTGGTGATCAGGAACACTGCTGGGCCAATGCGGTGATCAGGGACACTGCTGGGCCACTTGTGTGGTGGTCAGGGACACTGCTGGGCCACTGCGGCAATCAGGGCCACTGCGGCGATCAGGGACACTGCTGGACCACTTGTGCGGCAATCAGGGACACTGCGGTGATCAGGGACACTGCTGGGCCACTGTGGTGATCAGGGACACTGCTGGACCACTTGTGCGGCAATCGGGGACAATGCTGGGTTACTTGTGCGGCGATCAGGGACACTGCTGGGCCACTTGTGTGGCGATCAGGGACACTGCTGGGCCACTGCGGCAATCAGGGACACTGCGGCAATCAGGGACACTGCTGGACCACTTGTGCGGCAATCAGGGACACTGTGGCGATCAGGAACACTGCTGGACCACTTGTGCGGCAATCAGGGACACTGCGGTGATCAGGGACACTGCTGGGCCACTGCGGCGATCAGGGACACTGCTGGACCACTTGTGCGGCAATCAGGGACACTGCGGTGATCAGGGACACTGCTGGGCCACTGCGGCAATCAGGGACACTTCTGGGCCACTTGTGTGGCAATCAGGGACACTGCTTGGCCACTGCGGCAATCAGGGATACTGTGACGATCAGGGACACTGTGGCGATCAGGAACACTGCTGAGCCACTATGTGGTGATCAGGGACACTGACAATCAGGGACACTGCTGGGCCACTTGTTGGGCGATCAGGGCCACTTGTGGGCAATCAGGGCCACTTGTGGGCGATCAGGGACACTGCTGGACCACTTCTGCGGCGATCAGGGACACTGCTGGGCCACTGCGATGATCAGGACACTGCTGGGCCACTTGTGTGGCAATCAGAAACACTGCTGGACTACTGCGGTGATCAGGGACACTTCGGTGATCAGGGGCACTGCTGGACCACTTATCCGGTGATCAGGGACACTGCTGGGCCACTTGTGTGGTGATCAGGAACACTGCTGGGCCAATGTGGGGATCAGGGACACTGCTGGGCCAATTGTGTGGCGATCAGGAACACTGCTGGGCCAATGCGGTGATCAGTTACACTGCTGGGCCACTTGTGTGGTGATCAGGAACACTGCTGGGCCAATGCGGTGATCAGGGACACTGCTGGGCCACTTGTGTGGTGGTCAGGGACACTGCTGGGCCACTGCGGCAATCAGGGCCACTGCGGCGATCAGGGACACTGCTGGACCACTTGTGCGGCAATCAGGGACACTGCGGTGATCAGGGACACTGCTGGGCCACTTGTGTGGTGATCAGGGACACTGCTGGACCACTTGTGCGGCAATCGGGGACAATGCTGGGTTACTTGTGCGGCGATCAGGGACACTGCTGGGCCACTTGTGTGGCGATCAGGGACACTGCTGGGCCACTTGTGCGGCAATCAGGGACACTGTGGCGATCAGGAACACTGCTGGACCACTTGTGCGGCAATCAGGGACACTGTGGTGATCAGGGACACTGCTGGGCCACTGCGGCGATCAGGGACACTGCTGGACCACTTGTGCGGCAATCAGGGCCACTTGGGGGCAATCAGGGCCACTTGGGGGCAATCAGGGCCACTTGGGGCAATCAGCGCCACTTGGGGCAATCAGGGACACTTGTGGGGGCAATCAGGGACACTTGTGGAGGCGATCAGGGACACTTGTGGGGGCGATCAGGGCCACTTGTGGGGGCGATCAGGGCCACTTGTGGGGGCGATCAGGGCCACTTGTTGGGGCAATCAGGGCCACTTATTGGGGTGATCAGGGACACGTGGGGCAATCAGGGCCACTTTAGGGGAGATCAGGGCCACTTTAGGGGAGATCAGGGCCACTTTAGGGGAGATCAGGGCCACTTTAGGGGCGATCAGGGACACTTTAGGGGCGATCAGGTGTCACTGAGGTGGAGGGCAGTTAGCTACAACCCTCTTCTTCGCTGTTTCTCCTCTCACAGACAACTCCGTGAGAGGAGAAGGAGGTGGAAGCCGCACCATGCGGCTTTTGTTTACACTTAAGCTGTGTCCTTATTGGACACAGCTGATCACATGGTATGGGACCGATTTCATTGGTCCCATACCATGTCACGTAATCCACCGTGTCCGTCGGACTCGGCGATCATCGAGCTCGCGGGTGCGCGCTCTAGGAGCCGCGCACGAGCCTCAGATACAAGGTGCCGTTTAGAGACGGCAACCCGCTCCTGTAGGTGTCCTGTCCTGCCGTTTATAAACAGCGGCCGGACGGGAAGTGGTTAATAAAAGATCACAAAGATGAGTTCTTGCTGGAAAAAAATATTTTAAGCAACAGAGCATGGATTCATGAAAGACAGAAGTTGTCAAACAAATCTGATTTCTATTTATGAGGTGAGCAAAACCTTGGACAGAAGGGTGGCGGTGAACGTGGTATACTTGAATTTTGCAAAAGCGTTTGACACAGTTCCCCACACACGGCTAATGTGTAAGGTAAAGTCTACAGGCTTGTAAAAATCCATATGTAAATGGATAGAAAACTGGCTAAAAGATCATATTCAGAGAGCGGTGGATAATGATTCATACTCTGAATGGTCTAGGGTTGTCAGTGGTGTACCCCAAGGTTCAGTGTTGGGACCCTTACTTTTTAATATATTTATAAACAATATACGGTCTGAGATTATAAATCCCATTTCAGTCTTTGCAGATGACACCAAGCTGTGCAGTGGAATAACGTCCTTACAGGATGTCTCCAATTTACAAGCCGACCTCAATGCACTGTTTAATTGGGCAACTATGTGGCAAATAAGGTTACCTCAATACAGGGCACTTTTATCCCCTTTCTGCCCAGACCAATTTGCAGCTTTCAGCGCTGTCACACTTTGAATGATAATTACTCAGTCATGCCATACTGTACCCAAATGAAATTTTTGTCCTTTTTTTCACACAAATAGATATTTCCTTTCATGGTATTTAATTAGCACTGGGTTTTTTATTTTTTGCACTGTAAATTAAAAAAGAACGAAAAATTTGAAAATAAATGCATTTTTCTTCGTTTCTTTTATAAAATTTTGTAAATAAGTAATTTTTCTTCATAAATTTGGGCCAAAATGTATACTGCTACATTGCTTTGGTAAAAATAATCCAAATCAGTGTGTATTATTTTGTCTGTGTGGAAGTTATGCAGGCCATAGATGGGTCGAAAATCGGCCGATTTTTCGGCCGAGAATAAAATCGGCCGATTTTCGGATCATTAGTGGGCTATTTGTTCGGCCGTTTTTCGGTATTTTGGCAGATTTTTTTATTCGGTAAAGTTGGGAAAAAAATCAGCCGATTTTGAAGATCGGCCGATTTTCGCGGCAATAATGGGCAAATCGGACGATTTTTTACCAATAAAAAATCTGCGCATGAGCAGTGACCTGCAAAAGGAAGACAAAAAGAAGAAAAAGAAGAAGAGGACGAAGAAGAGGATGATGAAGAAGAAGAAGAGGATGATGATGAAGAAGAAGAGGATGATAATGAAGAAAAAGAAGAAGAGGATGATGAAGAAGAAGAGGATGATGATGATGAAGAAAAAGAAGAAGAAGAGGATGATGATGATGAAGAAAAACAAGAAGAAGAGGGTGATGATGAAGAAGAAGTAGAAGGATGATGATGATGAAGAGGAGGATGATGATGAAGAAGAAGAGGATGATGATGATGATGAAGAAGAAGAAGAAGATGATGATGAAGAGGATGATGATGATGATGAAGATGCTGATGATGATGATGATGATGAAGAAGAAGAAGAGGATGATGAAGAAGAAGAAGAGGATGATGATGAAGAAGAGGATGATGATGATGATGAAGAAGAAGAAGAAGAGGATGATGATGAAGAAGTAGAAGAAGAAGAAGAGGATGATGATGATGATGAAAAAGAAGAGGAAGAAGAAGAAGAAGAGGATGATGATGAAGAAGAAGAGGATGATGATGATGATGAAGAGGATGATGATGAAGAAGAAGAATGAAAAATAAGAGGAATTCCAGCCCGGCAAAAAGTGTCCCTGCAGAGAGCTCCGCTATTTCTTTGACAGTTCTCTGACAGTTCCTTGACATTTACAGAGGTTGCAACATTGTATCTATTTGTTTCCAAATAAAAACATCTGTATCCTAAATGGATACAAATAGATACATTGTTGCAAACTGTGTAAATGTCAAGGAACTGTCCGAGAACTGTCAAAGAAATAGCAGAGCTCTCTGCAGGGACACTTTTTGCCGGCTGCAGACGGGATGAAAATCGGCCGATTTTTTTTTTTTACCATTGCTGGTAACGTCGGCCGCTTGAACGACCGATTTTTCGTTTTTTAAAAGAAAAATCGGCCGTTTTTCTCCCCGTCTATGGCCTGCATTATAAAGTCTTCAAGGTACCACTAATTGAAAATTGAACACACCTGATCAAACCTGATGTACTGACGGCCTATCTCATTTCTTGAGACATTAACAAGCCAGGACAGTACAAATACCCCCCAAATTACCCCTTTTTGGAAAGTAGATATTCCAAGGTATTTAGTAAGATGCATGGTGAGTTTTTTGAACCTGTAATTGTTTTCCCA
Source organism: Staurois parvus (assembly GCF_062004578.1). Classification (NCBI taxonomy): domain Eukaryota; kingdom Metazoa; phylum Chordata; class Amphibia; order Anura; family Ranidae; genus Staurois; species Staurois parvus. The sequence continues at coordinate 118,560 of NW_028317984.1, forward strand.
CAATTCTTTGGAAAATGAAGAAAGTAAATAAAATTGTGTTTTTTTTTCGCACAGCTGTTAATTTAACAGGTTATTCCTCTCACACAGCATATGCATACTTGCAGCTTTACCCCAAAACACATTATGCTGCTCCTCCTGAGTATGGGGATACCACATGTGTAAGACTTTTCCACAACCTGGCCACATACAGAGGCCCAACATCCAAGTAGGACCTACAGGTGTTCTGGAGGCATAAATTACACATCTCATTTCCTGACTACCTATCACATTTTTGAAGGCCCTGGAGCACCAGGACAATAGAATTACCCACAAAATGACCCCATTTTGGAAAGCAAACACCCCAATGTATATTCTACAAGGCATAATGAGTCTTTTGAACGTGTCATTTTCTTCCACACGTTTTCAGAAAATGTGTAAAGAAAACAAAAATGTATTTTTTTTCTTTTTTACACAAAGTTGTCCAATTATAAGATATTTCTAGCACATAGCATGTACATACCAAAATTTACACCACAAAATACATTCTGCTACTCCTCCTGAGTATGAGGATACCACATGTGTAAGACATTTCCACAGTCTGGCCACATACAGAGGCCTAACATCCAAGTAGGACCTACAGGCGTTCTCGAGGCAAAAATTACACATCTTATTTCCTGATTACCTATCACAGTGTTGAAGGCCCTGAAGCACCAGGCCAATGGAATTACCCTTGGATGTCTGCATATCTTCTGGGAGTGCTGAGCTGCTTGTACTCCCCGCTGCGCTACTGGTGGATGCCTGCTCCTCAGATCTCCTGAACCTGTTTGGACTCTCTTCTCCTCAGAATCCGTTGCTGACCCACTGCTTTAAATTGGCTCATACTCAGAATCTGAGTCTGACAATGAGAGTTCCCCGCTACTCTCATCCGTCATACTCAGTATCTGGAAAGCCTCCTCGCTGGTGTATAATTTGTTAGACATTTTGATGCTCATTGGTACAGATGTTTATCACTGGTACAGATGTTGATTTGACACTGGTGCACTGTGAGAGACATTGAGCACTGGCAAACTGTGACAGATGTGGATTTGACCCTGGTAGGCAGTGACAGATGTTGATCACAGGTACAGATGTGAATTTTACACTGGTACACCATGACAGTTGTGGATCACTGGTACAGATGTGGATGACCAGTGGTACACTGTGACGGATGTTGATCACTGATACTGTGTGACAGATGTTGATCACTGGTATTGTGACAGATGTGGAGCATGGGTACTGTAACAGATGTGGAGCATGGGTACTGTGACAGATGTGGATCACAGATGTGGATCACTGGTACTATGACAGATGTGGATTACGGGTGCTGTGACAGATGTAGATCACTGACACTGTGACAGATGTGGATCACGGGTACTGTGAGAGATGTGAATCACAGATTTGGATCACTGGTACTTTGATAGATGTGGACCACTGGCACTGTGACAGATGTGGATCACTGGCACTGTGACAGATGTGGAGGCGATGTACTTGTGTGTACTCACAGATCAACTATGCTTCTCCTCACTCATAGGCTGTGTGTGAGGAGAGGCAGAGCCGTTCAACTGAATGGCGTCTTTGTTGACATCACATGACGGCTGTGATTGGACGCCATCATGTGGTCAGAAGGGCCAATCAGAGGGCCCTTCTACCAAGTAGTGTTGTGCTGTCTCCAAAAGACACAGGCACAACGAGAGCATGCAGCTGTACGGTTTGAAGGACGTTCCTGAACGACCACCCAGAACGGCGAAGCTCCCACCTGGCCATTTTTGTGCAGTGGCCAGGTGGAAAACGGTTAATGTTGATAAATGTAAGGTTATGTGCTTAAGGGCTACGAATATACATGCATCATACATACTAGGGGGAGTACAACTGGAGGAATCAATGGTGGAGAAGGATCTGGGAGTTGTGGTAGATCACAAGCTTAATAATGGCATGCAATGCCAAGCTGCGGTTTCTAAAGCAAGGAAAATCCTCTCTTTTATTAAAAGAGGTATAGACTCCAGAGAGAGAGATATCATTCTACCCCTGTACAAATTATTAGTAACACCTCATCTGGAATATGCAGTTCAATTTTGGGCACCAATTCACAAAAAGATCATTGGGGAACTGGAGAAAGTACAGAGAAGGGCAACCAAACTGATAAGAGGCATTGGAGGAGCTCAGCTATGAGGAAAGATTATAGGAACTGAATTTATTTTCTCTTGAGAAGAGGACATGTATAAATACATCAATGGTTCATATAGTGAACTCGGTGTACAGTTATTCACCCTGAGGTCATCACAGAGGACAAGGGGGCGCTCTTTATGTCTGGAGGAAAAGAAATTTAATCTCTAAACACAGAAAGGTTTTTTTCACAGTAAGAGCTGTGAAAATGTGGAATAGATTCCCTCAAGAGTTGGTTCTGGCCAGCTCAGTGGATGGCTTTAAAAAAGACCTGGATTCTTTCTTAGATACACAGAATATAACTGGATACTAACATTTATAGGTAAAGTTGATCCAGGGAATATCTGATTGCCTCTCGGGGGATTAGGAAGGAATTTTTTCCCCTGCAGGAGCAAATTGTATCATGCTTTGCTGGGGTTTTTTTTTTTTGCCTTCCTCTGGATCAACTGTGGGTGTAGGTTTAAAAATTTTTTTTTTTTTTTTTTTAATGGTTGAACTGGACGGACTTTTGTCTTTTTTCAGCCAGACTAACGATGTAACTATGTAATTATGCATTCTATGTATTTAGGTAAAAAAAAACCTGTGTAACAGAATCCCCTTCCCCCTTATACTTACCTGAGCCTATTCACAAGCCAGCACTGTGCATGAGAGCAGAGACTCTCCCTGCTATGCCCCTCTTCTCTGGGTAGACTGATAGCAGCAAGAGCCATTGGCTGCTGTCAGTCTAATCCTATGAGAACAGAGTGAGGGCGGGGCTGAGCTTTTCTATCTGTCAATAGACACAGACAGGGTGGCTAAGGAGTGAGTCTGCACGAATGCCCCCATAGGAAGCTCCTTCCTAAGGGAGCACTCACCAAAAAAGTAGGGGCCAGGAGCACCAAGGGAGAACCGGCAAGAGGAGGATCAGGGCTGCTCTGTGTAAAACCATTGCACAGCGCAGGTGCATATGACATGTTTATTATATTAATAGGGAAAAAAAGAAGCTTTAATATCACTTTAAATTGTCAGTGACAAAAGTCCTTTATAATCAAAACACAAGGTGTTTCAATGTACTACCATCTTCCTCCTCCCCATAAAATCATAAACTCTCATCAAATTTCCTTGACCCTACACATGTGAACAGGTTATATCAGGCTCAAAAAACACCTCCAGATGTAAGAATCCTCCATGTGGTCTGTATTTCTCTGTTCCACATGCTCAAGCTCTGAGAAGTGTAACAAAAAATTTATAGTGTAGTATGCCATAAAACACACCTGACATATCAAATCATAATTGCGCTTACATGATTTGCATGTCATTACCACACACCATCTCCCTCATGTATCCTATCCGGCATGCAGATCTGCACTTACCAGAATTTATCACCCTATCATCATCGAGCCGAATAATCTCCCACAGATTGATATGTGTTTGTAGTCTACCACAGCATGAATAAACAGACAAACAAAAATCTTCTATAGTGTAGTATGTTCTTCCATACACATATTATGTGCAAATTAAATATAATTCGCTCACATAAAATTGTGGTTCACAGTGCCCCAAAAGAAATTCCACTCTCCACCATGCTCACTATCTCTTTTGTGCCAGGATACTCTTACCAGAAATATAATTCCATCACAGGGCTTATAAACAAACAATTTCCAAATTACTTTTCTCACTTTTCTAAACATTCCATGTGATGTCCCCTAGGTTGTCTCCCAGCATGTCCCAGTCAATGATGTCACCATGGGAGGGTCATCCAGTGATGTCGCCGGGTGGCCACACCCCTTAGTTATTTAGTGGCAAGTGGGTAGTGGAGCTGTCAGTTGACGGGAGCCAAGCGTCAGGTGCAGACCGTTTTTTGGGGCGTTTTTTTTCGTGCAGGGGACAATTTTTTTTTCCTTTTTTTTTTTTTTTTTTTTTTTTTTTTTTTTACAAAGGACTTGCCAAAAACTGGCCCCAGGTTCTTATTTACTTTGGCCATTTGGGCGAATGAGCAGGGGTACTGTGTATCCCATACTCATTCACAGTGGGGTTGGGATCTGGGGGGCCTTTTGTTAAAGAGAGCTTCTAGATTATGATCACCCCACACCCCCACAACTTCCCAGGGTGGTGGCGATGAGACCCTTGTCCATATCAACATGGAGACATGGTTCTTTATCCGTGGAGATTTTGATAAAATGTGCCCAATATGTGTGCCTGAAAGCAATCTATTTTGCTGTCTTTTTCCCTGCTGTTAGTGAAATTGGTATGCTACTTACACACTAGGCATTTAGCCCATGTGTGTCCAATCACAGGTGTATAAGGCAGCCCATAGATGAGTCAGTTCTTTAGTTCAAAAAAGCTTACCACACATTTGGGGTGGATAGTGGAATCTTCCCGCTGAGCTATTGTATTCCGATATTGGGGAAACTCCCCTGCCAACAGAATACACTGATTAGCGCCACAGACTATAGCCTGTGGTGCTGTTTGAGCAAGGAAAACCCAACAGGGCAGTTGTTGATTGAGAGCAAGTAGCCATATAGTTGAGCAGCCTTTGTGTAGTGGGTGAATATGCAAATGAGCATTTAGACAGGGCTTTTAATGTGTGAGGGAAAGGGGGGGAGAGGGAGGGAAATAGGAAAACTGAATGAGAGAGAACACAGGTTAAGAAAGAGAGAGAGGGAGTGGAGACAGATAAGAGAGAGAGGGAAAGGGGAGAAAGGCGAATTAGGGGAAGGGGGTGGAAATAACTTGCTGGAGACAGAAGTCACAAGGGGACCTCCCTTGCACCTCTAGTCCAAATGTCCCTGGGGAAATGAGATGGAACAGTCCTAGACTGGTAACATTGGCTCAGTAAGATAAGTTAGAGGGGATGTCTCGATCCAGGAATGCTCCAGAGGAGCAGACCAGCCAGGTTCAGGATCTCGCAGAGCTTGTCAAGACAGCGATGGCAATTGAGAGCCTTTGGCCACAAACTGATTAAACAGGCAGAGAGGGTTAGAGTTATTCACTTTAAGGTCACAGAGGACAAGGGGGCACTCTTTATGCCTAAAAGAAAAGAGATTTAACCTCAAAATATGGAAAGGCTTCTTCACAGTCAGAGCTGTAAAAAAGTGTAATAGACTCCCTCAAGAGCTGGTTCTGGCCAGTAGTTTGTTTTTAAAAAGGCCTGGATTCTTTCCTAGAAACACATAATTTAACTGGATTTATAGGTAAAGTTGATCCAGGGATGCTGGAGCCATCTAATGTATAGAAGAATAGTTTTACACTTATATTCTTGTTATAAGGTTTTTCTGCCCTTTTTCTTTTTACCTGCACACTGTATATGACTTCTTGTTTAAATCCTATAACTTTTATTCTTTATTTATGGAGCCCATTCATTCGGTTGTGTCTTGAATATTGTTCCAGGGGTACCTTTTAAAGAAGGCTAATTTGAGAAGAACATGGACTGAGCGTTGGTTTGTTCTAAAGCCTAATGTTTTCTGCTACTATGTGAGCGAAGAATGTAAAGAAAAAAAGGGCACAATTGCTATAGACAAAGATTGTGGTGTTGAGGTCAGTATGTAGGCACAATTTTTGTGCTTATTCTTTCATCTTCAACCATTGCTGATTTTAGAACACTTTTTTCCTTTACCACTTCTTGTTTTTTTCTCATTTTAGTTATGAGTGTTAGGATCCTACTGCATTTCTCACTGAACAGGGGCAGCATTGTATACATAGTACTTTGGACACTTCCTTTTTCTACATACAATAGTTAAAGAATATGTAAACCAACATTTCATATTCCTGTCCCATGTACTTGTATGAAAATGTATCCTGTTCTCTTTCTTATTTCTTTTTTGTGTGAAATCCCTGGTGTTCCTGCCAGTCCCTCTGCTTTCCTGCTAACAATTGACCACACTAGGCAAGACAGCACAATATGGTCAGTTTTCTGGCTGTGCTTCTCTCCTCCAATTATCAGACTTTTGCTGAATCCCCCCTCCTCCTCACTGGCTCCCACTGCTGCTTCTCTGTCTAATGAGGAGGGAGAGAGCCGAGAGAGCCTCTGCTCTCATGCACATTGCTGGATTGAGACTGGGCTCAAGTAAGTATGACATGTTTGTTTTTTGTTTGTTTTATGAATTACCTCTACAGTCACTTTAAGGACAATATTGTGGTAGAGCTGTATATTGTGGTTTGGACATTAACATTCAGGACTATGTGAAATGCTGTGTACAAAAATTATTTATGAGTGACAATCATGTAAATCTTACATTTGTAAAATTAAAATTTTCCCTAATTTAAAATAAAGCCCAAGCAAATATAAAAAAAAAATCACAAGTTAATTTGGTTAAAATTTCATTAAAATCGTTAGATGTTAAATTTTAAATGTAACTAGCATAAAGTATTGTATTTGACTTGATATCAGCCTCCCTTTACATCAGAACACATACAGGGAAGGTGCAGCATTAGGGGACAATTAGGTTTGCAGCATGTGCTGATGTTTACCTGCATCACTGCATGGTTACTTTTCCTTCTTTTAGGAGTAACCACAGAACTAGTTTCCTAGAATGATTCAGTTTAAGATCCTGCTCCAAATAATCTACTTTTTCACTTCCCTTTACTCAGGGCCACTTGGGTTCATGAACTTGATCAGATGAGTAGAAAAAAGTACATGTGGTAACTATTCATAAAACCAGCCACAGTTCACCTTTCTTTAGTCTGACCACACTGACTTCCCAAAAGGCTAAATTATAGTTGGTTGGGGAGTTGTTTGAGCATTAGGCTATAACAGCACATTATCGTATTATCCAATTAAAGGTTATATCCATTCCAAATGGATATAACCCCAACAGTTTGTTCCTGCCTTAACTTTAGGTAGATGTATCACTCATCCTTACCGAATTTCTAAAAGTACACGAATGATCAAGCAAATTAATTTGGTACATATATAAAGCCAAAGCTGTGCTCAGGGGAATTCTGGTTCGCCTAGTTACATAGTTAGTCTGGCTGAAAAAAGACAAAAGTCCATCCAGTTCAATGAATAAAAAAAAAAAAAAAGTTATAATCCTATACCCACAGTTGATCTAGAGCAGTGGTTCTCAACCTTTCTAATGCCGCGACCCCTTAATACAGTTCCTCATGTTGTGGTGACCCCCAACCATAAAATTATTTTCGTTGCTACTTCATAACTGTAATTTTGCAGTGGGAGGACTAGTGCCACATCATTGGTGTCAGTGGAAGGAGTAGTGCCCCATCACTGATGTCAGTGGGATGAATAGTGTCCCATCGTTGGTGTCAGTGGGAGGAATAGTGCCCCATCGTTGGTGTCAGTGGGAGAAATAGTGCCCCATCGTTGGTGTCAGCGGGGGGAATAGTGCCCCATCGTTGGTGTCAGCGGGGGGAATAGTGCCCCATCGTTGGTGTCAGCGGGGGGAATAGTGCCCCATCGTTGGTGTCAGCGGGGGGAATAGTGCCCCATCGTTGGTGTCAGCGGGGGGAATAGTGCCCCATCGTTGGTGTCAGCGGGGGGAATAGTGCCCCATCGTTGGTGTCAGCGGGAGGAATAGTGCCCCATCGTTGGTGTCATTGGGAGGAATAGTGCCCCATCGTTGGTGTCATTGGGAGGAATAGTGCCCCATCGTTGGTGTCAGCGGGGGGGAATAGTGCCCCATCGTTGGTGTCAGCGGGGGGAATAGTGCCCCATCGTTGGTGTCAGCGGGGGGGAATAGTGCCCCATCATTGGTGTCAGCGGGGGGAATAGTGCCCCATCGTTGGTGTCAGCGGGGGGAATAGTGCCCCATCGTTGGTGTCAGCGGGAGGAATAGAGCCCCATCGTTGGTGTCAGCGGGAGGAATAGTGCCCCATCGTTGGTGTCAGCGGGGGGAATAGTGCCCCATCGTTGGTGTCAGCGGGGGGAATAGTGCCCCATCGTTGGTGTCAGCGGGGGGAATAGTGCCCCATCGTTGGTGTCAGCGGGAGGAATAGTGCCCCATCGTTGGTGTCAGCGGGAGGAATAGTGCCCCATCGTTGGTGTCAGCGGGAAGAATAGTGCCCCATCGTTGGTGTCGGTGGGGGGGGGGGGGAAATAGTGTCCCATTGTTGGTGTCGGTGGGGGGAGGAATAGTGGCCCATTCTTGGTGTCAGTGGGGGGAGGAATAGTGCCCATCGTTGGTGTCAGTGGGGGGAGGAATAGTGCCCCATCGTTGGTGTCGGTGGGGGGGGGGAAATAGTGTCCCATTGTTGGTGTCGGTGGGGGGAGGAATAGTGCCCCATTCTTGGTGTCAGTGGGGGGAGGAATAGTGCCCCATCGTTGGTGTCAGTGGGGGGAGGAATAGTGCCCCATCGTTGGTGTCAGTGGGGGGAAGAATAGTGCCCCATCGTTGGTGTCAGTGGGGGGAGGAATAGTGTCCCATCGTTGGTGTCAGTGGGGGGAGGAATAGTGTCCCATCGTTGGTGTCAGTGGGGGGAGGAATAGTGCCCCATCGTTGGTGTCAGTGGGGGGAGGAATAGTGCCCCATCGTTTGTGTCAGTGGGGGGAGGAATAGTGCCCCATCGTTGGTGTCAGTGGGGGGAGGAATAGTGCCCCATCGTTGGTGTATGTGTGGGAGAAATAGTGCCCCATCGTTGGTATTAGTGACACAAATGATGGGGCACTATTCCTCCCACTGACACCAATGATACTTACCTTGCTGACCCCTGCTCCAGCCTGGGCTCGCTCTCTCACTTACCTGTCAGCTGTCTTCCTTCTCTGGCCGCTCTCCTCTTCACTTACTCCGGCAGCTCCCTCGATCTTCTTTGATCTAAGCGTGCTGCCGCTCGGCTCCTCCTCTCCAAGCTCCACCTCCTCGCCGGTGATTGGCCGCCTGTGTGCCTCTCCTGAGCTACATTTCCGGTGGCCAATCAGCGGCGAGGAGGCGGAGCTGTTGAGTGATCCCGGAGGTGTGGCCAGGTGACAGGGGCAGCGTATCATCCCGCCCACACATCGCCTGAGTCAGAGGAGCGGTGTCTTGGTTCCTAAGACCATCGGAAATATGTGTTTTCCGATGGTCTTAGGCGACCCCTGTGAAATGGTCGTTCGACCCCCAGGTTGAGAACTGCTGATCTAGAGGAAGGCAAAAAAACCCAGCAAAGCATGACACAAATTGCTCCTGCAGGGAAAAAAAATTCCTTCCTGATCCCCCAAGAGGCAATCGGATATTCCCTTTACCTATAAATGTTAGTATCCAATTATATTCTGTGTATCTAGGAAAGAATCCAGGCCTCCTTTAAAGCAATCCACGGAACTGGCCAGAACCAAATCTTGAGGGAGTCTATTCCACATTTTAACAGCTCTCACGGTGAAAAAACCTTTCCGTGTTTAGAGATTAAATTTCTTTTCCTCCAGACGTAAAGAGTGCCCCCTTGTCCTCTGTGATGACTTCAGGGTGAATAGCTCTACACCAAGTTCACTATATGAACCACTGATGTATTTATACATGTTGATCATAACCCCTTTAATCTCCTCTTCTCAAGAGAGAATAAATTTATTTCCCTTAATCTTTCCTCATAGCGGAGTTCTTCCATGCCTCTTATCAGTTTGGTTGTCCTTCTCTGTACTTTCTCCAGTTCCGCAATGTTCTTTTAGTGAAATCTAGTATCTTGGGAAATCCTGATGTGGTACAGAAGTTTACTCTGTCCTCATTAATGTGACTTTTTATAATAAGAGCAGGTATGATCCGTACTTGCATAACCCACACTAACCAACCACAGAATAGAATATAATTTTTACAGATGTTATTTTATCAATTGAAATGTTTTTAGTTGGGTTTCTTTGCTTTAAATTAAGAAGTACTAACCTTGCATAATTCCTAAATTATACATTTTCAAGAAATGGGTTGGCTACATATGTACTACCTATACAATCTTTCTGTCTTAGATACTTCCTGACAGAGATGGCCGTCGATGTATGTTCTGCGTTAAAACTCCCACAAAAACCCATGAAATGAGTGCATCTGACACAAAGCATCGGCAAGAATGGGTGACAGGTATATGTGTGTTTTTAACTATTTGCAGCTTTATAAAACAAATTTAAAGTGGTTCTAAAGCTTTAAGGTTTAAAAAAACCTTCTGCGTAACAGAATCCCCCACCCCCCTATACTTACCTGAGCCCATTCCTGATCCAGCGCTGTGCATGAGAGCAGAAGTTCTCCCAGCTATGTCCCTCCTCTCTGGGAGGAGCCATTGGCTTCAGCTGCTGTTTATCAAATCCTTTGACGAGGGAGCAGGGGGGCAGGGCCGAGCCATCCTGCTGTGTCAATAGATGCAAACAGGGTGGTTTGGGAGCGAGCATGCACAAGTGCCCCCATAGGAAATGTCTTCTCAGGTTTTCCACCGGCGCAGGTAAGTATAACAGTTTCCCACCGACGCAGGTAAGTATACCATGTTTATTATTTTAATAGGAAAAAAAGAAGCTTTATTAGCACTTTTTTTAAGAGTTGAATTGACTTCAGTTAACCATGCCTGAAGGGTGGAGATGGTTGTCTGCATCCTGTGGCGTGCGATTTATTTTTCGGGCACTAAATAGGGATTCACGTAAGGGAATAACAAGGAATTTGTCCTCAGGCAGGTCTGGGAGGAGATCAAGAAGACACTCTGGGATCTAGTTGTAAAGGTGAGCCCATATGATCATGCAGGAACTTGATTTGTTCCCAGTACATCTGATAATTGGACAGAACCATATAAAGGTGGAAAAAGGTGCCAGGGTCCCTGAGGAATCGGGGGCAAAGAGGGCTCTGCTCTGGGCAAAATCTAGAGACCGGAAATGCGGTAAGGTAAGCTTGATGCACTATATAAAGCTGAGTAAGTCTGTCAGGGAGTCTCAGTGAAGCCAACTTGGTGCCCTCCAATATTTCATCCCAGATCTCTGTTTCCAATGCCTTGATATCTGGCACCCAGTGGGATTTTGCCCCCTCCACTACACTAGTTACTGTGGAAGTGTACAATTGTCAGGGCTCCGGGTATGACCAGAGGTGTGTGGACCGACACAGGGAAACACAGACTTCAGGTATAGCGTGTAAAACAATATAATTTATTAAGGGCAACACAAACATAAACGCAGTGCAACAAACCAAACCCAAAACTAACACAAATACGTACAACAAGGTGCAACAAACCCAAACCTTAACTGATATATATATATAAATATGGAGAACAACGTAGTCAGGCGGGCCGGGTCGGTAGCGAACGGGCAGACAAGGTGCAAGGAGTAGGCAGAAACTTGGTCAGGAGTAGCCGATGTCGGTGCAGGCAGAGCTCAAGCAGAGTCAGGATCAGACAGGATGCAGGTACAGGGGCTCATGGGAACAATACATAAAGGCCCTGACTGCAGGCCTGGCCATTCCTTAAATACACCTCCTGCAATCAGCCTCAGGTGATGGCTTTATTGCAGGAGTGAGCTTCTAGCTGCTAAGAGCACCCCCGCTGGCCAGCCCTGGTACTGTAGCCCACAAGGCAGGTGAGTCTCACCACCATTGGCGAGTTCATTCCTGACAGCGGTGTATAAAACCGAAATCAGCTTGGTAGTTTTGGACCCAAGCACCACTTCTATCAAAGATAGGGGTTGAAGTAGAGGAGCTGGTTTCGAAAATTGGGCCCTCAAGGCATGACGTAGTTGTAGAGATCTAAATAACATATGGTTAGGGGGGTCAAATATTTTAAAGTTTGGAATGGCTTGGGCCCAGTAGACGTAACTGCCTGGTGGAGATATATGATGCCCATAGAAGACCAAATTTCAGGTTGGGGGATAGTGAGGAGTTCAAGCAGCCTGGAGTTGAGCCAAAGGGGAACATGTGAATGATAAGGGGGGCAACGGAGAGCCTGTTCCCAGGTACGTTTGTGGTGGTGCGCTATTGTGTCACGAGGCGCATGGGTACCGAGATGCCTGCTGTCTCACAACACCACCTGCAGGGGGAAAAACAAGGTACAGCCGGGCTGCTCGCACACCAGGGCTTGATAATGATCGGCCTCCGATTTAGCTATGTGAAAAAAATGGGAGAGCTGTGCTGCCAGGTAGTAGGAGTGAAAATCTGGGAGGGCCACTCCCCCCATCGTAGTAGGGTTCTTGAGAATGAGCCAGGAGAGCTTGTGTCTACCCGATCCCCAAATGAATGAACTAAGAATTCCTTTAAGTGTTTTGAAGGTTCTTAGGGGTAGCAGTATCAGGGAGTGCCAGAATATGTAAAGGATTTTAGGCAGGAGGATCATTTTAACTAGGTTAATTCTTCCCATAACCCCCAGAGAGAGCCTTGCCCACGATTGGATGCGTGCCTTGAGGATGGTAAATAGTGGTTCGATATTAAGCGTCGGGTAGTCTCGGAGCTCTCTAGTAAACATACAGTATTTCACAGAAGTGAGTACACCCCTCACATTTTTGTAAACATTTTATCTTTTCATGTGACAACACTGAAGAAATTACACTTTACTATAATGTAAAGTAGTGAGTGTACAGTGTAAATTGCTGTCCCCTCAAAATAACTCAACACACAGCCATTATGTCTAAACCGCTAGCAACAAAAGTGAGTACACCCCTAAGTGAAAATGTCCAAATTGGGCCCAAAGTGTCAATATTTTCTGTGGCCACCTTTTTTTTCCAGCACTGCATTAACCTTCTTGAGCATGGAGTTCACCAGAGCTTCACAGGTTGCCACTGGAGTCCTCCTTCTCCTCCATGACGACATCACGGAGCTAGTGGATTTTAGAGACCTTGCGTTCCTCCACCTTCCATTTAAGCATGCCCAACAGATGCTCAATAGGGTTTAGGTCTGGAGACATGCTTAGCCAGTCCATCACCTTTACCCTCAGCTTCTTTAGAAAGGCAGTGGTCGTCCTGGAGTTGTGTTTGGGGTCGTTATCATGTTGGAATAGTGCCCTACGGCCCAGTCTCCGAAGGGAGGGGATCATGCTCTGCTTTAGTATGTTACAGTACATGTTGACATTCATAATTCCCTCAATGAACTGTAGCTCCCCGATGGCGGCAGCACTCATGCAGCCCCAGACCATGACACTCCCACCACCAGGCAAGACACATTTGTCTTTGTACTCCTTACCTGGTTGCCACCACACACGCTTGACACCACCTGAACTCTGGATATGACACTGAGCACGTGCACTCAATGTCTTTGGTCAACCATGGCGAGGCTTGTTCTGAGTGGAACCTGTCCTGTTAAACCGCTGTATGGTCTTGGCCACCGTGCTGCAGCTTAGTTTCAGGGTTTTCATGGCAATCTTCTTATAGCCTAAGCGAGGGCTTAAAATTTTGAGTCTAGATCTACTAGCCAGGCACAAACCTTACTCTCCATCAGTTGCCCCACCCAACCTTGCCCAGGTCTGCCTCCAACCCCACCCCCGGCCCAACCCTGCCCCCAACCGCAAAATGATGCAAAATACCACTTCAATAGCTGTGTGTAGATTGCATTCTATTCAATTAAGAAAAAAAACACCAAAAAAAAAAATCATTTTTTGGATGACAAAAAGCAGTAGGAAGCAAGTTTCACATCAATATTTGCAATGGTTTTTGTTGTACAGCAGGACCAAGACTTGTGTAATACCCTCATGTCCCCCAAGGCGGTGGAGAGCGGGCCTCTCCTCGTGTCTCCCGCGGTGGGGGAGAGCAAACCTCTCCTCGAGTCCCCTGCGGCGGTGGAGAGGGTGTCTCCTCTCAGCGGAGGAGAGTGGACCTCTCCTGCACCTGTCCCCTCAGCGGTGCTGCCAGTGTAATGGCGGTGCCATAGAAGCCGGAAACCGGAAGTTGGACACCGGAACTCAGCTTCACAATGAGGCTTGGAGCGCAGGTGCAGCCGCTCCATCATCTGTGTTCGCCACTCGCCACACAAGAATTTCTCGTCGTAATTGGCGAGTGGGCGAGCGGTTTTTCAAGCCCTAGCCTAGGACATCTTTATGTAGAGCAACAATTCTTTTTTTCAGATCTCAGAGACTTCCTTGCCATGAGTTGCCATGCTGAACTTCCAGTGACAAGTATGAGAGAGAATTTACACTGTTATACAAGCTGTACACTCACTACTTTACATTGTAGCAAAGTGTAATTTCTTCAGTGTTTCACATGAAAAGATATAATAAAATATTTACAAAAATGTTAGGGGTGTACTCACTTCTGTGAGATACTGTATACCCCCAGATATTGAATTGTAGAGACTCTGCATAAGGGCAGGGTACCAGAAATGTATGGGGGAGGACATGCATCCAGGGGAAGGATCAGCGACTTACTGCAGTTGACACATAGCCCAGAGTGTATTCCAAACTCCTCAATGATCTGTAAAGCGGTGCTTAGAGAGGGGCCTGTGTCAGCCAGGTAAAGAAGCATATCATCCTCATACATTCTAACTGATTCCACCAAGGAGCCTACCCAGAGGCCCCTAATATCAGGATGACGTCTGAGCAAAGTGACCAGGGGTTCCACTGCAAGCGCGTACAACAAAGGGGACAGAGGGCAACCCTGACGGGTCCCTCGGCCCAAGGGAAAGGTGTCTGATATCCACCCTTTGATGGCCACCCTGGCAATAGGGGAGTAATACAGCAATTGCACCCATTTAATGAAATTGGGCCCAAATCCAAAGCCCTCCAGACACTCTCAGAAACAACGCCACTCCACTGAGTTGAATGCTTTCGCAGCATCCAGTGTTACCACTGCCCTAGTACCGACTTCATCATGGGAGGCTTGTATATTCATATATAAACAACGAATATTCATAGCGGTTTTTTTCCCATAAATCCTGTTTGGTCAGGATGTATTAAAGATAGGATAACCTGGTTGAGACGTAAAGCCAAAATTTTAGCCAAGATCTTAATATCTACCTGTAAAAGGGAAATATGATTCTAGATGGGAGGGGTCCTTGCCAGGTTTAGGGATCACTATTATTAGAGCTTCATGCATAGAATCCGGCAGAGCACCCTCTGTGAAAATACTTTTGTAGAGGTGCTGTAGTTCCGGGAACCAGAACCTCCGAGTAGATAGAATAGAATTTCAGGGGAAGCCCATCTCGGCCAGGAGACTTCGCTGGGGCTAAGGTGGCGATAGCCATGGCAATCTCCTATGCAGAAATAGGGGCCTTACGGTCATTCTTCTGGAATACAGACAACCGTGGGAGAGTTATATTTTGCAGAAATAAACAGGTTTCCTGAGTTGTAACCGTCACCTGAGAGGAGTATAAAGAAGTATAGTACCTATAGAATTCTGCACGGTCAGCTTTGGGTCAGTGATATGGGTTCTGACAGGGTCTGTGAGTGTAACGACCACTTGTGGTCTCGAGTTCTGATGAGAAAAGTAGGCTAACAGTTTACCAGCTCATTCCCCCTTGGCTTTTACAAAGTGTAGCTGTTCAACTAGACGAGTGTGAGAGCTCAATGCAGCAGAGTTGGAAGGGGAGGGATAAGTCTGGAAAGTATTAGTCAAGGAAGTCAAACAGTCGATGGCCTGTCGCAGAGTGAGGTTAGAAGAGCCTTTCAGTCTATTAATGCATGTTGAAAGCACCATACGAGCATGTAATTTAAATGAGTCCCGCACCGATCCCACCAACGCCGTGTTGTGATTGGCATTAAAGTAATATTGCCATTCCTGTTGGATATCCTCATGGTCTGTTAGGGCAGATAACCAAAAAGGGTGCAATGAAGAGTGGTCCAGCAAGGGGCATGGTCAGATAATATTCTTGGGTGGAATCCTGCATCTTTCAATAGAGGTAGCAAAATTGCGGACACCAGTATGAGATCTATATGGGACATGGTGGAGTGACTCGCCGAAAAACAAAAGAACGCATGCGTGTGAGGGGTATCTATAACAACAGGTGTCTGTCAGAGCAAAGTCAGTAAACAAATGGCTAAGTCTGGTCGTTGTCAGGGTAGGGGGGTCTGTCGAGGAGTGCAGTCGGTCCAGAGTGGAATGCAAAACCATACTGAAGTCACCAAGCCATATTGCAGGTACCGGTGGGTGTTCAGCCAAGAAAAGAAAACCCTCACCAACCACCGCGGAGTTATACGGGTGTGGAATATAATAAGCCAGGATTAAATAGGGGCACCAATGCAAGGTCACATGCATAAAAATGTATCTGCTAAGGGGATCAATGCTAAGGGAAATCAATTCAAAGTATACCGTTTTAGTCACCAGCACAGACACACCACAAGGATACTGAGTGTGTGTGGCATGGTATGTGGTATGCCCAGCCTATCCATGGTCGTTTTAAGGCCATCTGAAGTTGGCCTCTGACATGCATTTTGACCATCACTACTATGTCTGCCTGATGAGTTTTAAGGCAGTTGAACATGGTTGACCATTCGAGTTTATCATGGATCCCGCGGACATTCCAAGTGAGAAACTTCACCGGAGCCATAAGGTGTTGTGTATCATGGATCCGCAGGCAACAGGTAGCAGAACCCCCTTGGCTGAGACTTTGAGGAGCATCCTGAATATAGTGCAATTATGAAACATGTTACATTGTACCAACAGTTCTGATAAATGCAAACTATAACAAATGTGAGAACAAACCTAAACGTTTCCGCAACCCCCACATCCCAGACTTGGTGGGGGCATCAATCCCATAAGAAGCTAGCACAGTCATGAGGGGACAAACTCTCACTGGAGAGATGTGTGGGCAGCAGAACACAAGGTACAAATGTCAACTTGAGGCAGGCCGTTGGAAAGCTGGTTAGATGTGAGAGCGTCCGCTCAATGGTGCAGAATCCAGAGTAGTAGGCCCCCCTTATGAAGAAAGAGAATATCCCGTCTGTCCTCCAATCTCAGGTAGCTTGAGGTGGGAATAAGAGGAACATGGAGGGGGGCAAAAAGTGGGGGGGTGTTAGTATCAATGGAGCAGGATGGGGACAGTGATAGGGGGGCCAAAGTGAGGGAAGAAAAATGATAGGGGAGGGTAGAAGGAAAGGAGCATAGTGAGGTCCTCGATGATGTGTTGAGCCATAGGAGTCACTGGGAAAAAAGAAAAGATGGGGACCCGGGAGAGATTTAACATCCAAATTCAAAACAGGAGGGTCTCACGAACTCCGTAAGATGGTAACGGGGTCAAGCGGGGTGACTGTGATGTTCATCATGTTGGTGGAGCCAGGATGAGGCTGTCTCCGGGTCCTCGAAAAAGTGCACCCGATCCTCACCCACCACCCAAAGGCGGGCAGGGAAAACCATGGCATACTTCAAGTGTTTAGGTCGGAGGCGCCGTTTGACATCCATGAAGCGGGATTGTTGACGTTGAATCTCAGCCGAGAAGTCAGGGAACACCAATATTTTAACATTCTGGTAGGAGATGCTGCCTGTCTCTCTAGTCAGCCATAGTACAGTGTCTCGATCCCTAAAATTGAGTCGTTTTGCAATGAAGGTTCGAGGAGGGGCTGGCAGGGTGGCATGTGATGCACTCGTTCCACTACCAGGGTGGACGAGAAGGCCTCCCTGCCAGAAGTAGTAATGAGCAGGTTTTCCAAGAACATAGCCGGGTCACGGCCCTTTGAGCTGTCTGGGAGGCCAATAAAGCGGAGGTTAGATCATCGAGACCAGTTCTCCAGCTTATCTTGTTTTTGGGCGAGCTGTTGCAACTGACACTGCTTACCCGGAACCTTCTATTCATCTTCTAACATGTCTCCCCCTCAGAAGACTGCCTCTGTTACACCTTCCTTGGACAAATTTTGCACACAGGAGTGGGGCCCTCTGGAGGAAGGGCTCTACTGCCACTGACACAGCAAGAGTTCTTGAGGCAATATCCTCGTGTCAGGCGACACTAACAACGAAAATAGAGGAGGTGAAGTTAGATATCTCTCTCATACAACAAGACATGCAGAAGCTCCATGACCGGGTCACTGAGACTGAGGCCCGTGTCAGTCAAGCGGAGGACACTCTCCACCCTTTACAGCACACCTCTGAGGAAGAGGTGTTAAAAGTGGTGGCCCATGGATCAGTATATTTACTAATGCAATACCTCTGTTTGATGAAAGAACCTCAGTGTGCAGTCAGGGTTCTTTCAATGGAAAGGGAGGTGGTGGGTGCGGTTTAGTCCTGAAATCAGTTAAGTGAGACCCTTAATGGCAATGTGAAACCAGTTTCAAAAGTGCACACAGCAAAGGGCTTTCTGGCTAATATAATAACAGCAGGCACCATGTAGGTTCTGCCCTTAAACAGGACAGTTAGGAGTTTGAAATGGTTAATCAATTTGCGTCAATACAGCAGTAGCTTTTCTGACTGATGCTGTGAGCAATACCATTTATGTCTTTACTATTGCAGCTATCCAGACAGCTATCCGACTCCAGCAGTCCAGCTCTGTCTCGTTACACCGTGAGCTGCAAAGTAGGCGAAGGGAACAGAGAGAGCAACGGGAACAGCGCAGACTTGCACGAGAGCAGGAGTTGCAGAGACTGGCAGAACTTCAGAGTGAAAGAGAAAGACAGCAAAAGGAATTGGAGCAGCTGAGAGAGGCACAAAAAAAGGCAGAAGAAGCCATGATACAAGAACAGCACAGGCAAAGAGAACAGCAAGAAGAGATGCAGCGACTACTGGCAGGAAAGTTAAAAGAGGCAGAGGAGGTGAGTGAGAGAAGTGGATATTGATAAAATCTGTCTTTGAAACATCTACCACTCCTCAAATCTTTCTGCAACAGCAAGACCCTACTACAGTCTTATGTCTGACTGGCATTCAGTGTGTGTTAATAGAATAGAGAAGTAGTTTCTCTGCTCATTAAAAAAATTTTCACACAAGTTAGGAAACGTTTATAGGCAATAGTGAGCACCACTGGTGATCAGCACACTTTACTTCTCCCTAATTGTAGCGCTAACCCCGCAGGAGCTGCTTGTATTTTTGCCCGGGGTCTCCCCTTGCTTCGCCCCGCAGTCAGGCACAAGGTATTTTCTATTACTAGTTGCACACACACACACTTTTGCTCGCTGTCTTCAATGACCAGTCTAGGGGATGTTGTTTTTGGAGTTTTATTGTAGAACTGGGGATAGGGATTGGGAACTTTAGTAGGATACTCCAAGATTAGAACTAGTCACATCAGAGGACATCTAGCTGATCTCTTAGTTAGGCACGGTTGAAGTCCTTGGAGAAAGCAGATAGCAGACTTCCTTTTCAACTATAGCAACAAGCAGGTTAGAGTTGCACAAAGTCCCTTAGCAGTAGCGACAATTGGACAAGCTCTTCAGAACACTAGCCAGTGTTCCCTTTTCTCAGACCCACGCTGACTATCAAGCACCAGAAGGGTAGCAAGCATATAGAGTTCCCAAGATCTCTCAGGAAGGACAAAATGGTAGCCTCCTTCCAATCTTCCCAGTGACACCCTTCAGTGATACCAGACAGATCCCTTGCAGATAGCTCCCCTCAGTCAGCAAACCAGGGTTGTTCTTTCTAGTTCTACGCCCTCAGGTCATTCACCTGAGGCCGCATAGCAGCAAGTGCCAGGTGAGGTGAGGCCTGGTGCAATCGTCTCCAGGGAAAGACCCAGAGCCCTTGTGCTCACAGAACATAAATACCACTCCTAGCATGCAAAAGGGCCACCCTCCCCTGCAGTTGGCTAGGGCTGCATCCATATTCATGCTGTTCATATGCCTAGCTCCCACCCAGGTTCTGGAAGGCTCCAGTTGCTTTCAGAAGGTGGGGGGAACTCAAAACAAACAGCACCAGAGCATCATGAGCAGACCTTACTAATTCATGTCAACTCTCTGTTAAGCAGAGAGCCCAATTAGATTTTCATGACAGCCTCTCTGATAAGCAGAGAAACACAGCTATACTATCCTAACTATACAAATCCTAGCACCTACCTAGGAGGGTGGTACATAGTAAAGACACGGTCATCTCAAATGATGCCTAAATCTAAATTATTTTAATACATAGGGTTATGGCTACCATAACTTGAGGAAAAGAGAATATAGTCTGTGACACATTTGCAGTCTACGACACATTTGCATTAAACTTCACTGATCAATAAGGAATTAGAGTTCAGCTTTTTATGATCTCTTAGCTGAAAATTAAAAAAAAAAAAGCACAAAAGTGCAATATGTGCATATTGCTGCAAATTTCAGTCATAGTTCCATTCCTGTAAATTAAATGAAACCTAGCACAGTGTAAAAAAAACTTGTAGTAAGGTAGTATAGACTTGTGTCTAAAGGAGGTGGTATAGACTTGTGTTGTAAAGGAGTTATAACAAAGTTTTACATTTCAAGTCTTGTGTTTCTAATCATTATCTACCATATTTTTTCCAATATTTGTGATTTCCTACTGTCTTGTGAATGAAAGCATCTTAGTCAGCCTACATTTCTCATATTTTTCTTTTACAATGGATTTTATTATATAATAGACGTTAGAGTAACAGTCAGAAACAAGGGCACTGACCAACAACAAATAAAACTTACAAGTTTTCTGATGAATAGTACAAAAAAATGCACATACGTATAGACAAGGAATAAACTTAATACACAAGTGCAGCATATGAAGAGATAAAATAAAGCATCACAATTTGCAAAAATGGTGGGCAATTAGAGACCAAGGAATTAGTACACAATGATCAAAGATCAGCACATGATCCGCCTACAAAAGGCAGGAAAGGTGGACCACAGAGTCTCACCGGAGGCACACTGGCATTCCACATCCAGGACTCCCGAGGAAGTCCAACAGATAGATACAGTAGTGCAGTTTGTTTATATAAAAAAGAAAAAGAGGTTACAATCAGCACAAATATCATGACGACAAACCGACCAGAGTAGAGGAAGGGAAAGAAAGGAATGAAGACAAGAAGAAAAAAAAAGAGAAAAAGAAAGGGTTTCAGGGGATTCAGCAAAAAAAGTCTCATATTGACAAAAGGGTCTGATCAAATCTAAACGGTTGGACTATATCAAGCCAGGGGCGCCACATCTGTAGAAACTTTGGGTGAGTGTCCAACAACATAGCCGTCAGTTTTTCATTAACCATTATAAAATTCATCCGATTTGGTAGCCATAAATAGATGTGATGCCAGCTGCTGCTCAGGACGGAGTAGGCCCACTAATGGCTTAAATAGTAATGCTTCGTATGGGTTACACTTAATGTTTGTGTGAAACAGTGTGAAGAAGGGCATAAACGTTAATCCACAGTCTGCAAACCTTGGGGCATGTCCACCAAATATGGGCCATGGTGCCTATTTGCTGACAACCCCGGAAGCAAATTGGGGAATATGCGGGGAAAAAACAGGCCAAACGTGCGGGTTTGTAATACCCTCTATAAAATACCTTATAGGTATTTTCTAAGATAACATTCCTCGAACATTTAGACAATGCCTGAGTCACGATCTGCCAGTCTTGCTGATCCAGACTCCCCCCGAGTTCCGATTGCCATTGCTGATGAAAAGAGCGAACCGGGGGCGTTCTGTAAGAAATAATTGCAGAGTAAACAAGAGAGATCAAGCCTGGGGCATGGGATCTATGCCGGCAAAAACTTTCAAAAAGGGGTCAACCTATAGGGTCCCGAATGTGCATGTATTAATGTATTGATAAAGTGACGGACTTGAAGGTAGCCAAAGTGCTCCCACAATGGGATATCGTAGGAAGAACGCAGAGTCTCATAGGTGAGTATCCGGGTGGCAGAAAGCAAAGAATGTACATCGTGGAAGCCATGAGCTGTCCACCATGTAAACTGTCCGGGATTGTCAAGGCCTGGGGGAAATAATGGGTTATGGAGCAAACATAGCAAAGGCAGATGGGGAGAAATGAGACCAGCAGAATATTTAATAGAAACCCAAAGTCGAAGTGTGTGCGTCAACATCAGGCTAAGGGGTGAAGGGCAATGAATAGGAGGAAGCCACTACAAAGAAAAAAGTGGTATTGGGTGAGAATCCATCAGATCCACAGTAGCCCACAAGGGAATATTGCGGGATGCATGAAGATGAGCTAGGGGAGCAATATTAGCCGCTAAATAGTAAGAATGAAGATTCGGGACGGACAACCCTCCTACAGTCTTACAGACAAATAAAATCTGTTTGTTAATTCTAGGTCGAGTGGAGCCCCAAATAAAAGAGAAGTTTCCGCTGACGAATGCACAATATATGTGAAGGGACAGGGACCGGTAAAACTCGAAACACGTACAGTAATATAGGGAGATAAGTCATACGAATCGCATTAATTCTACCGAACCATGAAAGCGGAAAATGAGTCCAGGAGGACATCTCTGTCAAATCCTTAAAAACAGAGGGGACGTTAGCCTGATAAAGTCCCTCATAAGACGGGGTGAGCTTAATCCCCAAATATGGCAATCCCGGGAGCCATTGAAAAGGGAATGAATGCTTCAGGGTCGCCAACAATGACGTTAAAAGGGTTACAGACATGGCCGTAGATTTGTCAGAATTGACATGAAGGCCCAAAAGAGAAGCGAAGGAATCCAAAACTGCGAGTAGGTTTGGCAGAGTGATCCTCGGATTCGTCAGTAAACAGGGATAACTTATGCTGAGAGGCAGCAACATCCAGTCCCTTAATATCAGGATGCATACAAATAGCTTCTGCCAGGGGTTCCAAAGCCAAAATGAAAAGTATAGGGGAAAGCAGGCAACCCTGTCTAGTACCCCTACCAATCGGGAACATTGAAGACTCGAATCCATAATATTTAAGTTTTGCTTGGGGACACGTATACAGCGACGAAATCCAACGCAAGAACGAGGGACCGAAACCAAAATGGTGAAGGACCGACATAAGGTAAGGCCAGGATAAAGTGTCAAAAGCCTAGTTGATGTCCAAGGATAAGAGCAGCATATCGATTTTGCAAATATGAGCCAGATGTTGCAACTGCAGAACTTGTCTGATGACGTCCCCTGCTTGTCTATAGGGAACAAAACCCATTTCTCAGATTTTTCATTTGTTGTGTTTGAGAATGAAAGGCAGAATCTTGTTTGTTGCTATTGGGCAGCACAGATATTTTGAAACTTTTTTTTTTACAGTTTTTTCATAAAAGAGGCCCACTGCTTTTTACAAGCTCACTTTTATGTAACTTTTCCACAAGGCACGTGCTTCTATGCAGGCAGAGATGCAGCAGAAGGAGATGGAGGCTTTGCGCCAGAGACAAAGGATTCAGGAGCTGGAACAACTGCAGGAGCGTTTGCAGGAAGCTTTGGCTCAAGAAATCAAAGCACGTCAAGATGAAGAGGAGTACAGACATGCACAAGCAAAGTAAATTATCATTAGCATCACTTTTCTGTCACAGAGAGGATCATTTATCTGAATTTACATCACACGTTTCCACATTAGATACAAGTAGTGCTTAGTTTACGTCCTATTTGAAAACTGTTCAGTAAATATAAACATTATAAGTATTTTAAGGCCCTATGAACACTTGGGGGGGGGGGGAGGGTTGATTTACTAAAACTGGAAAGTGCAACATCAGGTGCAGCTCTGCATAGAAATCAATCAGCTTCCAGTTTTTTTTTTCTCTAAGCTTAATTGAACATGCTGAAATTAGAAAATGTTTGACTACCATGCACAGCTGCACCACATTTTGCACTCTCCAGCTTTGGTAAATCAGCCCCTGGGTGTAAGGCTGCATTCACACCTGAGCGTTTTGTAGTGCAAAACTTGAAGCTCCAAAATGCTCAGGGGGAAATAAAATCAATATTCCTCTATGGAGATGGTTCACATCTCCACTCCAAGTCCCCTGAAGCTCAAAAAAGTTTTGTAGCTACTTTTGTAGCTCAAATTGGGCAGATTTGCACATTTTTGGAATGTTTACTTAGCATAAATGATGCAATAGATGATATTGCGCACAATTCAGTAAGCGGTATCTTACCGCATCCGAGTATGTGGTAGGATACTGCATAGCATTTTTAAGAAAAAAGTTTGAATTCACAAGAAAAACGCTACTAAAATACAGCATGAGTTATTTTATCAAATCATGCGATATTTTAGTAATGAAAACCATGCGTTAATGTTTCAGCTGTCAGCGGGATTCCCCGCTGACAGCTGAATTTAAATGAAAGAATTGCCGGCAATTCAAAAATAATTTAAAAAACAGCATGGGCCCGCCCCCCCCCCCCCCCCATCCATACCAAGCCCTTGGGTCTGGTATGGATTTTAAGGGGAACCCCCACGCCAAAAAAAAAAAAAATGGCGTAGGGTCCCCGCCTCTTCACAACCCTGGGCTGTGGTTGTGGGGGTCTGCGGGCAGGGGGCTTATCGGTATCTGGAAGCCCCTCTTTCGCAAAGGGACCCCCAGATCCTGGCCCCCCCTATGTGAATGAGTATGGGGTACATGGTACCACTACCGATTCACAAAAAAACTGTAGTGTGAAAAAAGACAGGAGACAGTCTTTGACAAGTCCTTTATTAAAAGAGGGAAAATAAAAGAATGTCTCCCGAAGTAGATCCAACGTTAATCACGATGCCCACTTCTGCCGCCACCCGAAAAAAGGAAAAGAAAAGGCTCTGCTCCCAAAGCTGGCTCCCACCATCTGACTCTTTCGCTGGCTTGACAGTTCTTAAATATGTAAGGGGTGAGGCAACCCAGTGACATCACCCCCGTGACCCCGCCCCCATGTGACAGCGACTGGGGCATGCTGAGTCAATGATGTCACATGGGGGCAGGGTCACATATGTGATGGCCCCGCCCATTACATATTTAAGAACTGTCAAGCCAGCACTTGTCAAAAACTGTCTGTTGTCTTTTTTCACACTACAGGTTTTTTTTGTGAATGGGTAGCGGTACCATGTACCCCATACTCAATCACATGAGGGGGCGGGATTTTGGGCCCCCCTATTAAAGGGGGCTTCCAGATTCCGATAAACCCCCGCACCCCAGGGTTGTGGAAAAGAGGCCCATGTTGAGGGCATGTGACCTGGTACAGTTCAGGAGGGGGGGAGGACGAGTGATCTGCATGCTCGGATAAGGGTCTGGTATGGATTTTGGGGGGTACCCCAGACCATTTAAAAAAAAAATTATTTTGCCGTGGGGGTTTCCCTCAAAATCCCAACCAGACCCAAAGGGCTTGGTATAGATGGAGGAGGGACCCCACATCATTTTTTTGTATTATTTTGTAATTGCTGGCTTTTTTTTTTCTTTTTACATTCAGCTGTCAGTGGGGAACCCCGCTGACAGCTGATTACTCATAGGTCGTTAGGGACTCGGCGGCCCATTTTTCTCTATTGTGTAATAAAAAATGCCAAAGCTCAAAAAACAGCTATAAACGCTGTGTAAAAACGCATGAAATTTGCGATAAAATAGGCACGAAAAATTGCGCTAAAAACGCTGAAAACCGCTATGCTCAGAAGGGAATGGAGCCTTAAGCCTGGTGCATGAGGCTTCAATGATTAGGTGGTCAGTGGAATGCACAGGTGCACTGTCCAGACCCCTGTCGGCAGCCTGTAAAAGTCTATAAGAGACTGACATCTGCTGTGGTTGGATGGTACAGCAAGTGTTACTAATGTTTAGGATGGTATGTGCCTGTTTCACTAAGGGCTTAACTTTCCTAACTTTGGGACTAAGATATATCCCAGAGCTGCACACTCCTTCCCCCTGTCCTTTGACAGTACTCTTTATGGCCAATATAGAAGAGGCAGATGATTTCGGGCTTGGTGCCAAAACAAGCTAGGTTAATATAGTTGGATAGTAAAGGTTCTAGGCATCTTGTGCAGTCTGCATTACTTTAGGGTGCAGATAATGCCTAACCATTTCCCTTTAGGGCCTATTTTACACACATTAAAAAATTAGCGCTTCATTAACTGAAAGCACAGAAAAATACATTAAAAAATTTGTTACTATGCATATTTTAGTTATGTTGTACTGAATACTTGAAATAAACTGTAATGAGTGAATTGTTTTTTTTTTTAGTATAGTGTGGATTTGTCTATGTGCAGTACCTACAATTTTGTGCAAAAAGATTTTCAGAGAACCATTAGTAAAGGGCATTTCCTGCAGTATCTGGGGACCACTTTAGTGACTTACATTTTGTGCTACATTTTTAAATAATAGTGAGTTGGAGTTGTTTTAACCATCGTGCAGAGGTGTGGTACCTTCTGTGAAGGTGTGGTGCAATAACTCTACTAATGTGCATCAAAACTATATAATACTGTATCAACTTTTTTTATCTTGCAAACCTGAGCATAATTCTTTGTAATCTTGCACTCTCACTGTATTATCCCTTGTTATAGAAACAGATTGTGCCTAATAATATAATGTACCCCTACCATACAGCATAACATTTTTAAAGTCTTTGCCATTGGAAGAAAACCTACCTCCCAGCAAAGACTGCAACTTAGTCTTGTATATTGCACTATACATGACAAAGTAGCCAAGCAGGCATAGCTCACTGCAATATTTTTGCCCTCCACTCAGTGCCATATTGACTGAATCAGGGTAGTAAATCGAAAAACTCCCTTGCTTAACTTAGAAGCATGCATAGGTAAAACATTTAATTCATCATCACGGCCCATAATTTAAAAATAAATGTTGATCACATAAAGCAAAGAGAAGATAATTTCGATAAAGGGTCATTGACCAAATTCTCCAACACTTCTTTTCTTAATGGCTCAGATGGCTTCATAAAGAAAGTGTAAAAAAAATCAAGTTTAAAACCGGTAAATTCAATTAACGGATTAAACACAATTCCCTCTCTCGATTAATCCCTAGGCCCCAAAAAATATGTTGAGTGCCCTATATGACATTTATGTGAGATACTAATGTTAGCGAGCATAATGCAGTTTGGAATTTAATACTCGCAATTCTGTAAAAATGCCATCATCGTGCTAATTTCAGTCTGCAAATGGATTTTATCTTAATGTAAACCTAACATTTATATAAACAAAGCATGTTTATTCTAATGTGTGTTACAATGCAATGACAAAAAGGAGGAAAAAAGGATTTCTAAATCAGAGTCCAAAATTTCACTTTGAGCTTTACAATGCCACTGCATTACATTAAAAACTATACTTATGATATCCTTTTAATTAGATTTGCTCTTTTATATTTCAGGTTAATATAAAACATTGTGTTAGGAAAAGCATAGGAATATGCATTTTCTTCCATCTTTTCCCTATTTCTACCTAATTAAAACATATTAGATAAAATAACATTAATCCAAATCTAAAGATTAAGGCCTCATGTACACTGCTGATCCTAAACATGAGTTTAGGAGCTTTTGGCATTTGTTTGCTAAAGCCCCTGAACTCGACTCAGTAAAAGCCTATGTGTCCATGTACACATAGGCTTTTACCAGAGTTTAGGAGCAGCAGAGTTTAGGGGCAGTTAAACGCTCCTTTTCCTGAAAGCAGAAGAATTGCGTTAAGGAGAGGAAAGTTTTGGCCAAAAAACCCTAAACGTGGCAAAAACGCATGTAAACACATCTACACACTAGCCACGTTTAGCACTTGTGCATTTATTCATGTCAATTGAAAATACTGTGGCCAATCAAATGAATAAATGTCCAAACGCTAAATGCTGGTAAGTGCGGTACCGTGTATAGATGCATTTTTGCCACGTTTAGCATTTTTCTGCTGCCAGGAGAGATAAACATCTAGGGAACATCATGTGTACATAAGGCCTGAAAAGCTGTCTACCCCCCTCCTAATAAATAACAAAAACAAAAAACAAAGCTAATAAAGACCCCTTGGACACGTCAGGGCCCGCATTTAAGACCCACTACACTTACCACGGTGACTGCCAGTGAATTATCTGGACTATAATCTAAGCACAAAAGCAGGGAAGGACAGATTATTTCAGGGTTATGGGAAATTTTTTCAGTCAAGGTACTTCTGCTCGTAGTACTGTATTGTGCTGTCTGACTATACTTTTTCATATATATTTTCTGTTGTATGTTTTCCCCCGGCAGGCTGCTTATGCAAGAAGAAGACAAACTGCAAGTTCTTCTTAGAATGCAGGAAGAACAGGCACATTTTGTAGAGAGAGCGCAGAGGGAAAAACAGGAGCTGCAACAAGAAATGGAGATAAAGAACAAAGAACTACTAGAGGCACAGAGACAATTAGAAGATGTAAGGGAAAACAGACAAAGAGCTGACAGAGATGTACAGGTGTGTAGTCCATTAAGGTCAATTAAAATGGTGCCTTTGTCATCACTGTGCTCGTTAGTAGCTAAGAAGTTCAAGATATTGAAACTTGCAATTATTGCAGCCTTGATAGGAAAAACTGTATGTTGGCCCTTCCATGCCCTTGTAAGGGTAATAGCTGTTTTCTTCTACTCTGAAATGAGACTGGCCTCTGCTCACAATGCATATGTTCTCTTTGCAGAAGGCCTGTGTTGATGGACTCACAGGCTTTGTGTTGATGGCATCCATTTGATATCAGTTTGAGTTGCTTCTGTGATAATTTATAATAAATTGACAGATGCATTTGACCTGCAGTTGTCCTCCTTCTGGCTTGCATTTTCATGTGCTTCAAGTAGGTTTTGCATTCCCATAGACTTCTATAGAAATGCAAAACCCACTTGAAGTAAACAAATGCCTGTGAACATGTGCCCTAAAGAGGTTTTGTACTGTTATGGTTTGAAAGATTAAAATAAAGCAAATTAATTTAGCTGCTTAAAGTAAACTTCATATGCTCAATCAACATTGACTATTTTGAATCCTTATGCTGCTAGAATTAGTAAATAGAAAGGAAAGTATATTATATTTACTTGTTTAAAACAGTTTTTACATCTTTTTAGCTACTTGCTAGTTTCCATGCCTAGGCAAATGATGTTATACATCCCAGGAGTCTTCAGGAGGGGAGGAGGGGCTTTCTTAGCTAAGCACATGCTCCTGTCTGCATGCTTGAGCTATAGTAAGGACAGATGGACTCCAGGAAGTAAATGCTACAGGTTTCATCTGCCCTTACTCAAGATGGCCACAGACAGAAATGAAAGAGGGGTATTTTGAAAAGTGATTTGTCAGCAAAATAAAGCATTTAGACATGGATGGGTGAGTTTGCTTTGAATATTAAAAATAAATTACATTGCGCTTTTGGTTTCTGGTGCTCAGATACAGCGTAGTTCTGCTTTAAGTCAATTAGAAAACAACAGATTTTATTACCCACAGATTAATATTATTTTGTTTAAAATTGTATTTATGTATGTTAAATGCAGGTGGCACAAAGGAAACTTCACCAAGCCAGTACAAATGTCCGACATTGGAACGTTCAGATGAACAGGTTAATGCATCCTATATCTCCTGGAGGTGGGTCCTCTATGTACAGATTTCCATTTTAAATTAGCTGCATTGAAAGCTGCATTTATGGGTCCCTCACTAAATGTTTTGTGAAAAATGGGTCCCTCACTAAATTGTTTGTGTGCTTTGCCTGTGCAGGATGACAGTGTTGGGTCTGTGAGCAGCCAGTATCCAAGCCCTAACACTCTCGCATGGGAGAATGTACTGGAAATTTCTCTTCACGTCCAACATTGGGGGTACAGGGTTAGTCAGCACTTCAGAGGAAAAAGACTTGGGGGAACTTATTTCAGATGATTACAAAATGAGCAAACAGGAGGGAGGAGGTTCTGATTCCACTATATAGATCTTTAGTTAGACCTCATTTAGAATCCTATGTCCAGTTCTGGAGACCTCACTTACAAAAAGATATTAATAAGATAGAACAAGTCCAGAGATGGGTAACAAAAATGGTGAAAGGTCTGGGGGATAAAACATAGCAAGAGCAACTTCAGGAACTTAACATGTACAGTCTGGAGGAAAGAAGGGAAAGGGGAGACATGATTGAAACCTTTATATACATCAAGGAGGTGAATAAAGTTCAGGAGGGCAGTATTTTAAACATGAAACCAAAATCAAGAACATGGGGACATTACCTTAAAACTAACTGGAGGAAAGTTCAAAACTAATCTCAGAAAGTACTATTTTACTGAAAGAGTAGTTGATGCTTGGAATAAACTTCCAGCAGAGGTAGTGAGCCAGTCAACAGTAAATAGCTTCAAACATGCTTGGGACAAACATAGATCTATACTCAGACAAAAAAAGTTAACAAAAAAGAAACCCAGAACCCCTAAAAACAAAACATAAAATGCACACACAACACCCCCCCCTAAAGAAAAAAAACAAAAGCAAAAAAAAAAAAAATCGGGTAGACTCAGTGAACCACTCAATGTTTTTCTGCTTTGTGCTGCATCGGTAGAGCACAGGTTCACTTTCAGGGCTTTTAAACTGAACATATTGTGTTACTATGAGTTCATATTATTATTATTATTATAATACAGGATTTATATAGTGGCAACAGTTTGCTCAGCGCTTTACAATATAACAGGAGACAATACAGCAACAATACAAGAGGGATAGGAGCCTACAATCTAGGAGGGAGGGGCTAGTGGTACAAAAGGTAGTAACTGTGGGGGATGGACTGGTTGGAAGAGTAGAAGATTCCCGTATTAGCTGAGGGCAGGATAGGCTTCCCTGAAGAGATAGGTTTTCAGAGATCGCCTAAAAGTGAGCAGAGTAGGTGATAGTCTAATAAATTGGTGTAGAGAGTTTCAGAGGATGGGGGAAGCTCTGGAGAAGTCCTGGAGACGAGCATGGGAGGAGGAGACAAGGGAGCTAGAGAGTAGGAGGTCTTGCGAGGAGCGGAGAGTATTTAGAGACAAGATCGGTGATGTCATTTGGGGCGTTTTGAATTTTATCCGTTGGGCAATGTGAAGCCAGTGCAGGGATTGGCAGAGAGGGGTGGCAGATACAGAATGGTTAGTAAGGTGGATGAGTCTGGCAGCAGCATTCATGATAGACTGAAGAGGGGATAGCCTGCGATGATGTAGGCCAATGAGGCACGGGCTGGACGGAATATTATTTGTTTTAGTTTTGCTCATTCTTAATCCCATGCCGCCTACTCTGGCATCCTTTTAAAGTGTTCTAAATGCCCATAGGGTGATCATGTGACTACTGCAATTGGCTGCCACAGTGCTCACATAATTGGGAGCTGATCCCGCCAAGTTCTGATCAATAGTGGGGACCAAGAGCTGTCTTTGACAGTTTGGTCTCTGTACTGGAAACTTGCAGTAAGCATGCTCTGTGCAAAGAAATATCAGCTGACCAGTGATTCATATATGTGGTGACTCTTTTGCCGCCACACTTGTTATGTGGGCGCCAACAAGGTAAATTCCTACAGAATCAAAACATCTATACAGTATATTCCTGTGGACGCAAAACAGAAATAAATGTATTTGTAAAGGAATATGCCTGGTACAGGACATAAAGTCTGTTATACTGTGTTGAATGATTTCTAATTCCTCCAAATAGCATTGCATGTATGTGCTTTTGCTGAGTAAACCACATAGCTACAATTCTTTTTGATTGGGTATATTTGCAGATTTTACTTGGAGTCTTAACCTCCTTGGCGGTATTCCCGAGTGTAGCTCGGGGTAAAGTTTCAGCACCACAAGCAGTAACCCCGAGCTACACTCAGGAACACCTTGCAGCGCTGCTCCGGGATCTCTTCTGCACTTACCTTGTCCTGTGCTCCCGCAATGTCCTCCCTGCAGTGTCCCCGGCAATGTCCTCCGTCTTACAGGTTCCGTTTTGCGACGTTGCTTAGTGATGTGCAAACTTGGCGCTATATTTCAAATTTCAGTGTTTTTGGTTTGCTTATATTATTGAATTAAATTTATTATTTTTTATGATTATTAAATTATAATTTGATTTCGTGTTTCAAATTTTAACATACCCGGGATGTTTACTATACTCTTGTTTGGACAGATTTCAGTGAGTTATTCCTAAAAAATTACAGGCCTACAATAAAAAAACTACATATTTCCATGCAAAAAAATTTACCGCTTTGAGCACAGAAATATGGACATAATCAGACCGCTAGAGAGGTTAAACAAAATTACTGTATATGTTGTGAGTAGTTTAGGCAGGGCCACTGCTGGAAGTCATAGGACCCTATACAGCCTACCTGACAGGGCCCACCCACCTCACAAGG
Organism: Staurois parvus; assembly: GCF_062004578.1. Taxonomy (NCBI): domain Eukaryota; kingdom Metazoa; phylum Chordata; class Amphibia; order Anura; family Ranidae; genus Staurois; species Staurois parvus. The sequence goes on from NW_028317984.1 coordinate 150,577, forward strand.
CCAGGGGCTGAGCTTGACCACCCTTTTTTTAGCCTGCAGGCAGTCTGTATCCTGGAGAAATTTGGGTGTGGTAAAACTGCAGCAGGGATATAAAGCTTGTACAGAGCACAGGGGTCAAAAGTATGAAACATACAAAGTGTAGATATCAGGTGTATGTAATGTACAAAATGCAGGTGTCCGAAGTATGTAATGTAACATTTTTGAAATGTGTTGCTGCCATCAATTTCAAAATCACCTAATTTTTTTCCCCTAAAATGGTACATTTTCTCATTTTAAAAAATTGATATGTTTTCTATTTTCTGTTGTGAATAAAATATGGGTTTATGAGACTTGCAAATCATTGCATTCTGTTTGTATGTAGACTTTACACAGTGTCCCAACTTTTGTGGAATTTGGGTTGTATATTGTAATATTGCAGGGGTATTGGTTCAAGTGTAGTGAGTTTTCCAGTGAGCTCAGACCATGCCATAGTACTGTTCAGGGCTGGATGGCCCACTTTTTATTGAAAAGAATATGTAGTCCAAGAAAATACACTGCTGCCCTCACAGGGGGTTCCACCAACAACACAAAAATAAATGTCATTAAGCCTCCTGGCTTGCTTCTGCAGCACCACTACTCATACCTTAAGCTTTGGCCTCTGGTATGATCCCTCAGACTGCCTCACAGTGCTTATGTGCAATCTCTGCACTTCTCACAGCTCCCTGCACATTTTTGCCCTCAGACTTAAGGGCCCTGTCTGTTTCCTCAAAGACTTCACTGGTACAGTGCAAACACACACCTCTGGCTGGTCCCTTGCAGCCTCATGGACTCCTGGGAAGGGGGGGGAGCCCTGACCTGCTGTTATGCCATTGATTATAAAGGGTGTACACACCTGTACACTCAGTCTGTTGGTTTCCAGTAACACTCAACACAAGGTTGGAGGTTTCTTTCCTACCAAAGCTCTTGAAAGAATCCAGACCCTAATCCAGAAATTAAAAATTGTCTCTCTGCTCAGAATTGACATTCTGGAACCCCCACTCTGCAGCTGTGAGAACCCTGTGTCACTTTTTCCTATTTTTCCACAGTGGCAGGACCTAGCACTTTCATAATATACACTGGTCAAAAAAATTAAAGGAACACTTTTTAATGAGAGTATTGCATTAAGTCCTGGGATATTGATCTGGTCAGTTAAGTAGCAGAGGAGGTTGTTAATCAGTTTCAGCTGCTTTTGGTGTTAATGAAATTAACAACAGGTGCACAAGATGGGCAACAATGAGATGACCCCAAAACAGGAATGGTTTTACAGGTGGAGGCCACTGACATACTCATCTGACTGTTTTTCACTAGTTTTGCATTTGGCTAGGGTCAGTGTCACTACTGGTAGCATGAGGCAATACCTGGACCCTATAGAGCTTGCACAGGCAGTCCAACTCCTCCATGATGGCACATCAATACGTGCCATTGCCAGAAGATTTGCTGTGTCTCCCAGCAGTCTCAAGAGCATGGAGGAAATTCGAGGAGACAGGCAGTTACTCTAGGAGAGCTGGACAGGACCGTAGAAGGTCCTTAACCCATCAGCAGGACTGGTGTCTGCTTCTTTTTGCAAGAAGGATCAGGATGAGCACTTCCAGAGCCCTACAAAATAACCAAACAAGCAAAAACAGACTTCATGAGGGTGGCCTGAGGGCCGAACGTCCTCTAGTGGGCCATGTGCTCACTGCCCAGCCCCAGAGAGCTCGATTGGGATTTGCCATTGAACACCAGAATTGGCAGGTCCGCTATTGGCACCCTGTGCTTTTCACAAATGATAGCAGGTTCACCCTTAACATGTGACAGACGTGAAAGGGTCTGGAGAAGCCGTGGAAAACGTTATGCTGCTTGTAACATTGTTCAGCATGACCGTTTTGGTGGTAGGTCACTGATGGTCTGGGGTGGCATATCTATGTAGGGACGCACAGACCTCTACAGGCTAGACCAGGGGTGGGCAAACTTTTTGACTTGAGGGCCGCAATGGGTTTATATATTGAACCCGGGGGCCGGACCAAGAGTAGATGAATGATGTGTATGTGTCATCCATAGTAAGTATAGTAATATTCCCCCATAGTAAGCATAGTAATTAATCCCCCATATAGTAATTCATCCCCCATAGTAATTCATCCCCCATATAGTAATTTGTCCCCCATAGTAATTCATCCCCCATAGTAATTCATGCCCCATATAGTAATTCATCCCCCATAGTAATTCATCCCCCATATAGTAATTCATCTCCCATATTAATTCATCCCCCATATTAAGTCCCCAAGTCCCCCCTGTGTCAATTCACTTACCTTTGCTCCGCGCGTTCCTCTCGCCGTTCCGGTGTCGCATGAAAATCTGTCTCCTATGAGGATCTGTCCCCCTCGACGTATCTGCGCATGTGCCAGTTTCAGGCATTAGCAGCCGATCGGCGATCTCCGGCATATGCGCAGATACGTCGAGGGGGACAGATCCTCATAGGAGACAGATTTTCATGCTACACCAGTCTTCAGGGCGGACTGTGAGAGGAGCCTAGCGGGAGCCTAGCTCCGCGGGCCGGATTTCCGCCGGGCCGTAGTTTGCCCATTGCTGGGCTAGACAATGGCACCCTGACTGCCATTATGTAACGGGAGGAAATTCTTGGACCCACTGTCAGACCCTACGTTGGTGCAGTGGGTCCTGGATTCCTCCTGGTGCATGACAATGTCCAGCCTCATGTGGGGAGAGTATGTAGGCAGTTCCTGGAGGATGAAGGAATTGATAACATTGAATGGCCCCACGCTTACCTGACCTAAATCCAATAGAACACCTCTGGGATATTATTTTTCAGTCCATCCAAAGCCGCCAGGTTGCAACTCAGACTGTCCAGGAACTCAGTGATGACCTGGTCCAGATCTGGGAGGAAACACCCCATGACACCATTCGTCATGTCATTAGGAGCATGCCCTGACGTTGTCAGGCATGCATACAAGCACGTGGGGGCCATACAAACTACCGAGTACCATTTTGAGTTGCTGCAATGAAATTTACACAAAACGGACTACTCTGCTGCATGATTTTTTCACTTTGATTTTTGGGGTGTCTTTGAATTCAGTCCTCTGTAGGATGATAATTTTAATTTCCATCAAATGATGGGGCATCCTTACATTCCTAACACATTACCCAGTCCATTTCAGTATAGACATCCAGCATGATATTTTTCCCCATTGAGATCTGATGCATTTTCCAAGTGTTCCTTTAATTTTTTTGAGCAGTGTATTTGAGCCCAATTGTATACTGACCTGAGAGATTGTGGTGGTGTGGTTGTTTGACCATCAAGGGAGAGTTGGATATCCTTTTGGAGTGCGCAAAGCGTTGTATGACCACTCATTACTGGGGTTACTCAATTCTGATAAGCCCCCCCTTTCTATTCACACTGAGGTGGTGCGCAGCTTTATTGTGGGGATCTACGGTTAGTTTCCTCTTGCTATACACAGAAGATCTGATTTGTCTTTCAGCTCTTAATTTGGGACATTTAGCTTTCGTTTTAGAACTTCTATTTCTGCACATATATTTTAATTCATAATGATTATGTTACCAGGTATTAGGGTATTGTGTCAGCTGCTGTTTATTGTTTTCACATATTTAAGCCCTAGTGCGATTTTTCTTTAATTTTTTTGTTTATTACATATTGCTTTATTTTTTGTACACATCTGCATAGTATTGTAAACATGAATATTTTTTAAAAGTATACACATTTTTTTCATGCTTGCACTCTATAGAGTTTTTGAGTGAATTGTTTTATCTTGGCTCACACAGGATTGTGAGGAGGTAGCACTGCCTTTTCTTTCTTTACTTTTTTTTGTTGTTGTACTGGGGGGTGCACCCACTAGCATCTGCTATAGTTACATAGTTAGTTGGTTGAAAAAAAAAAACACAAGTTCATCCAGTTCAACCCACACGCATACACAAATGGAAAACCTCCATATTATTATTACATCGGATTTATATAGCGCCAAAGGGTTTGCTCAGCGCTGTACAATAGTGGGGGGGGGGGGGACAATACATGAAACAGCACAGCAACAACAAACAGCACACGAGGGGTTAGAGGGCCCTACTCTTTCGAGCTTACAATCTAGGAGGGAGGGGGTAGTGGCACAGGAGGAAGTGGCTGTGGGGGATGGAGTGGTAGGAGAAATGAAGGAGGATGGCTGTTAGGTAAGGGTGGGGTAGGCTTCCCTGAAGAGGTGGGTTTTCAGGGAGCGCCTGAAGGTGAGGAGGGAAGGCGACAATCTGATGGATTGGGGCAGTGAGTTCCAGAGGATGGGGGAGGACCTGGAGAAGTCTTGCAGTCATGCGTGGGAGGAGGAGACCAGGGAGCAAGACAGAAGGAGGTCCTGTGAGGAGCGAAGGGTACGGGTAGGGTGGTACTTGGGAATCAGGTTGGTGAGGTAGGTAGGGCAGTGTTGTGAATGGCTTTGTAGGTCAGAGTCAGTAGTTTGAATTTGATGCGTTGGGCAACCGGGAGCCAGTGGAGGGAATGACAGAGGGGGGTGGCAGAGGTGGAGCGGTTGGTGAGATGGATCAGTCTAGCCCAGCAATGGGCAAACTACGGCCCGGCGGACCTTTTAATCCGGCCCGCGGAGCTAGGCTCCCGCAAGGCCAGTGGTCGGCAAGCCGCGGCTCTTTACAAATTTAGATGCGGCTCTCCTGTGTGCCGGGCGCCCGCTCCCCTCCCTCCTCTCCTCCTCTCCCCTCCCTCCTCTCCTCCTCTCCCCTCCCCTCCTCTCCTCTCGGATGGCCGCCCCCCCTCTCGGATGGCCGCCCCCCTCCCTCCTCTCGGACGTCAGGACTCTGCAGCTGTCAGGATGTAGGCGGGGCAGCGTGACGAACTCCTCTCACAGTCCTCCCTGAAGACCAGAACGGCGCGGGAATACGAGAGGAACGCGCGGACCAAAGGTAAGTGAATTGACACAGGGGGGGGACTTACTATATGGGGGATGAATTACTATATGGGGGACTTACTATATGGGGAATGAATTACTATATGGAGGACTTACTATATGGGGAATGAATTACTATATGGGGGACTTACTATATGGGGAATTAATTACTATATGGGGGACTTACTATATGGGGAATGAATTACTATATGGGGGACTTACTATATGGGGAATGAATTACTATATGGAGGACTTACTATATGGGGGATGAATTACTATATGGGGGACTTACTATATGGGGGATGAATTACTATATGGAGGACTTACTATATGGGGAATGAATTACTATATGGAGGACTTACTATATGGGGAATGAATTACTATATGGGGGACTTACTATATGGGGAATGAATTACTATATGGAGGACTTACTATATGGGGAATGAATTACTATATGGGGGACTTACTATATGGGGGATGAATTACTATATGGGGGATGAATTAATATGGGGGATGAATTACTATGTGGGGGATGAATTACTATATGGGGGATGAATTACTATATGGGGGATGAATTACTATGGGGGATGAATTACTATAGGGGGGATGAATTACTATGGGGGACGAATTACTATATGGGGGACGAATTACTATATGGGGGATGAATTACTATGGGGGATGAATTACTATATGGGGGATGAATTACTATGGGGGATGAATTACTATATGGGGGATTAATTACTATATGGGGGATTAATTACTATGGGGGATTAATTACTATGCTTACTATGGGGGAATATTACTATACTTACTATGGATGACACATACACATCATTCATCTACTCTTGGTCCGGCCCCCGGGTCCAATATATGAACCCATTGCGGCCCTCAAGTCAAAAAGTTTGCCCACCCCTGGTCTAGCCGCTGAGTTCAGGATGGTCTGAAGTGGGGAGAGCCTGCACTGGGGTAGGCCGGTGAGAAGGGAGTTGCAGTAGTCAAGGCGTGAGACAATTAGGGAGTGAACGAGTAGTTTAGTGGTGTCTGGGGTAAGGAAGGAGCGTATCTTGGCGATGTTGCAGAGGTGGAGCCTACATGTGTTTGTAAGTGATTTGACATGAGGTTGTAAGGAAAGGTTTGAGTCCAGAGTGACGCCAAGGACTTTGGCTTGCTGGGCGGGATTGATGGTGGTGTTGTTGGTAGTGATGGATAGGATGGGGGGGGGGGGTGTGAGCAGGGGGAAAGACAAGGAGCTCTGTTTTTGAGAAGTTAAGCATGAGGAAATGGAGCGACATCATATATACACAATCCTATACCCACAATTGATCCTGAGGTAGGCAAAACCCCCAATAAAGCATGATCCAGGTTGCTCCAGAAAGGGAAATAAATTCCTAATCATAAAATCCTATAAATATTAGTATCCAGTTATAGTATGTGCATTTAGGAAAAAATCCAGGCCTTTTTAAAAAAACAATTTACTGAGCTGACTAAAACCAGAGGGAGTTTACTACACATTTTCACAGCTCTTATCATAAAGAAGCCTTTCCGTATTTAAAGGTTAAATCCCACAAACTCGTAAAAAAACCCAGATGCTAGCTTTTATTTAACCCCTTGACGCTGACGTAACACAAATATGCGGCCTCACGGAACTGGGCTTTTTTCCGTGGGGCTGCATATTTGCATACCTGTCTTTGTGCTGGAAGAGCGCCGCACAGCGCGCTCTCAGCACAAAGACTTCAGTGTCATAGAGAGCCCCGGGTCCCGTTCTACCGATCGGGACCCAGGACTCCAGATTCCGGCTCACATGATCGCTGTGATAGCCTCTGATTGGCTATCACAGTGATCAGTCACTGTACAGCCCAGCCCCCTTGTTTTTTTTCTCTATAAATGGAGAAGAGAGATACATTGTATCTCCTAACTCCTGGCATAGAGAGAAAAAAAAAGTTTGTAGAAAAAAAAAAAAAGATAAATAAAAGAAAAAAATACCTAGATCAAGGTTTGATCTAGTGCAGGGTTAGTGTTTGGGTCAAAAGGTCAGGGTCAAAGGTCAGGATTAAAAAAAATTGGTGTGTTTTAGGTAAAAAAAAAAAAAGACAAAAACAAAATGCGCACTATTGTTTCTGGGCTGTACTACGGGTACAAACAACAAATAACATACACATATATGATGCGATCGTCAAGAGCTGGAGAATTTATTTTGGGTTGTTCTTTGGTGGTAGGTTATGGCAGTAACAAGAAACACAAAGTTAAATTAAAAAAAGTATTATTTTACCATCTTGGGCCAGTTTACCTTTGATATAAAAAAAAAAAAAAATCAGGAGATATCCATTACCATTTACCACCAAATGAAAGCCCAATTTGTCCTGAAAAAAACAAGGTATAATTCACCTGGATGTACATAGTAGTTGTGATGATATGTACGGTTTTACTAACACATGTCAACGTTGCAAAATTGTGCTTAGGCATTTAGGTTTGTTTTACCCTTAGCCATGAAGGGGTTAAGAACAGTAACATTGAAATGAGCGTGGGTGTCTTCTCTGATTTTTTTAGTGTTTGTTCATGGAAGAGTGAAAATCAGACTGTTTAATTTGTGGTGAAGTCGTTTACTTTCAGTAATTTTGGTTTGACTTTACATACTTTGTTGGTAAAAGTAACCTGAAAACATATTTCATGCAGGACAAAAAAAACTAGTAAGCCCCAACACATATTGTTTACAAACATCATATACAATGCTTCTGCAACAAAGTTTTTATGTGGGATACTATGATAACCTTCACATGAGCAGCATTTTAATAGGTCAGCATGATGTCTGTGATGGCCCCAGAAAACAATTGGCTTCCTTGTTTCATTTTCAAAAATCCATTAGTTGCTTTCTCTTTTGGTGCAGACAACCACACACAGGGGAAAGAGGAGTCTGAAAGACTACCTTGGGGCATCAAGGGGCAGAACACCTTAACTACATTTATAAATACCTTTCTTCTTATTTGACCAGAAAAACGCTCAGCCTCTGCTGGTGGATTTCAGGGATTATGGGGCCCAAGTCTCATTCGTCGGGACTTATCTATTAAAAGACTGCAGATGTTAGAGGAGAAAAAAGCCCCTCAAAGTACTGGAGACCAATTGGAAAATTCAGTAAACCTATGAGATAATCTGTCAGCCACTGAAATTTAGTTTGTGTGTATAGATAATGAAACATTTATGTATATATTCTAAAAAAAAAAAAAAAAAAAAAAAAAAAAAAAAGAAAAAAGGCATTTCGATATCAGTGTATTGCAATTGTTATTGTTTAATCATTCTTATGAGATTCTTTGTAACTATTAAAACATAAAATCTGAATCCTGTGTCATTGGCCTTATTACAATTACTGTTCTAGTTAACCGAGAATGAAATAAAAAAAAAAAAAAAAAGAGGGATATAGACTGCAGTAGTATGAGACAAGAAAGCACACATGCTGTACATCTTTTACAGTCATATTGCACAATTTCCTATCTATTGTACATACAGTTACTGCAAAGAGGATCTTTTTTTTCAATCTGTTTTTAGTAATGAGCAGAGTGATGTATATAAGAGAACCAAAATTAGTTTGGTAATTTCCTTGTCACATTCATGAGCTAAAGGAAATGGATTCTAATCAAGTTGTTTATGGTGTGGGATGTTAAACACTTAAATATACACAAATGTATACTTCTCTGTCTTTTGTTAGAATTACTGGCAGCATTTAAATTGAAGTGTGAAAATAGAGCAAATTGTTAGAGACAATATTTGCAGAGTTTAATGGATTAGGGTCAGATACCCTGTTTTAACCTATTGGTTCTTTCAATTTCACATACACATTCTAAGGATGCACTTTTACTGAATCTGCCTGTGGGTGTGTGCGGTCTGTGTGCACGGGAGTTTTTCTACTAAAGCTGGAGAGTGCAAAATCAGGCTCACTTCTGCATAGAAATAAATCAGCTTCTAACTTCAGCTTGTTCAATTAAGGTTTGGCAAAAAAACCTGGAAGCTGATTGATTTCTATGCAGAAGTGAGCCTGATTTTACACTCTCCAGCTTTAGTAAATAAACCCCACTATGTTTGTTTTTGGACTGTGTACGGTGACTGTACATTTTTAATCTCTTTGCTTCATTCTTTGAGAGTAGTCCACCACCATAATTTTCTCAACAAATGATCTCTCTATAGCGTGTTGGTCTCCAGTAAAGCTGCACAATGACAATGGAGGAGGAATGAAGCCTCAACACAGGAGAAGAATGTAACATTGCAAAGGAATTGGTGATTGTGTTTCATCCCCCTCTTCATGTTGCCCCACCACAAAGGGTGTATAGATAAATATCTGGAAGGATTTTCTAATATTGCTGACAGGAACTGTCTTCTTTCTTGATACTGTACAGGATTCCTTTGGAGTCTATGCATTAGTTAACAATTTCCCAACTGCAATCTGAATATTAACATTCCTCAGCATGGTGATCCATGCAGGGGATACAATTGATAAACATCCTCCATTTATAAGTCACCAGCCACAACTTTGCACAGCTAGTGGTTCTTAAACCCAACTGTCACAGATGGCTCACTGGTCCCCACTGAGACCCAATCAGTGTTTCATGACTAATATTATTATTATTATACAGTATTTATATAGCGCCAAAGGGTTTGCTCAGCGCTGTACAGTAGCAAGGGGGACAGAACATGAGACAAGACAGTAACAATACAATACACGAGGGGTTCGAGGGCCCTGCTCTTTGACTATGTGATCATTATGTCAGTAAAGACAAAGAGGTCACATGTAGGCTGGTAACTTCATTGACAAAACAAGCCTACCACTGCAGCCTGAAGGTGACAGCGTTAATTTGTTTAGTTCATGGGTGTGTTCAATATAGACATGTTAAATTAGATTTGTTTTTGTTTTGTCTTTAAAGTGTAGCACCACTTTCGGGGGGGGGGGGGGAATAGCATATTAAACTAACATAGCATGTATAATTTCAAAATATAATTTTCAAAGTCCTATTGTCATTGAATATTATTAAAAATTACCTTCCCTTTTCAGGCTGCATTCACACTTGAGCATTGTGTAGCTTTAAGCTCCAAAAAAAGCTCAAACTTAAAAAATCAATTGTTCTCTATGGTGCTTGTTCACACCTGATCAGGGGAACAAGCACCATAGAGAACAATTGATTTTTTAAGTCTGAGCGTTTTTGGAGCTTTGAGCTACAAAACACACGTGTGAATGCAGCCTCAATCTGCAGCACAGTAATTTTCTGTAAAGTTCAATGCAGTAGGGCTACCTGGAGGTGTTCTGTACACAGATGGTGTACAGAACACCCTAAGAAATGTAATTTCCTGCTTGTGTGATTGGCTTAGTGATTGTCCCAGACATCTGAACTAAGATACAAGTCAGATTTTGGGCATCCCCTGCAACAAAAATGTCATTTTTAGTGAGATACTACCAAAGAAAAAACACATCCAAATGAATGCAAAACCTGCCACTTTCCTCATTAGAGCCCTACAGGTGCAGCAGGTGATTGACAATTATAAAATCACTCCCATTAGATTCACTCTGCACATGGACACAGAAAAACAAAGTTATTTCTTTGGAATAACAAGGTTTGTTAAAATCACTACAACGTACATAGATCACCCAGAGGAGAACAGTTTTTTTTTTTTCTCAACAAATGTGAAGTTACTCTTTAACCCCTTGCCTACTGGGCACTTATACCCCCTTCCTGCCCAGGCCAATTTTCAGCTTTCAGCGCTGTTGCACCTTGAATGACAAGTGCACGGTCATGCAACACTGTACCCATATGAACTTTAAATAATTTTTTTCACACAAATAGAGATTTCTTTTGGTGGCATTTAATCGCCACTGGGGTGTTTTATTTTTTTGCGCTAAACAAAAAAAGCTAAAAATTAAAAAAAAAGGTTTTTTTTATTATAAAATTTTGCAAACAGGTAATTTTTTTCCTTCACCGATGTGCATTGATGAGACTGCACTGATAGGATGCACTGATGATGCTGCACTGATGGGCACAGGTGGGTGGCAGTGATGGGCACAGATGGCTGGCACTGATCGTCAGTGCCGATCCGTCCTCTAACAATTGCCAGTTATCGGCATTACTTTCCTCACACTGTGACAGCGTGAGGAAAGTGCAGCAGATAACCGGCAACTGTATTTACCCGGTGATCTGTGTCATTGGGCAGAGCTGATCATGTAGTAAAAGGCCACTGTGATTGAATGTAGACTAATAAGAATGTAGACCTAATAATGTAGACTATAATGTGGACCCATCACTATCAAAGCATATTGTGCTTCAGTAAAACATGGGGATAGTAGCAGTGTTAATTTTTATTTTTACCATTTTTGTTTTTTTACTAACATTATTTATATACAACATTCAGATGAAGAAAATCTTTATTGACTTAACTTTATTTTTTTCATTTTAATTTTTCTTAAAAAAAAACTCTTATTGATATGTCATTTTGACCCATTAATGCATGGTGGAGGGGACGTGCTAAAAAAAATAATCCACCCTGGGTGTCAAACATGTCAGGCACACCCCTGCTGGTGGTCATGGGAAAAGAAATCTAAAAAAAGGATGAGAAGAAATCTAAAATATTACAGCTGGCACTGGAACAAGAGTAGAGCACAATCTGCCAAAGCTAGCACCTGTTCTAGAGACAAGTGTCAGAGGTGTATTGTTTTCTTATTAAGAAAAACCCCTTTCACTTTCTGTTGTATCTTTAGGACAGGAAGTTAGAGGAAATTTCCCCAGTGGAGATACATCAGGAATCACCTGGAGGCTGAGGAGGACATACAGTACTTTTACAGCACTGAGAACCACTGGCCTCCAGAGGCTGATGAGGCCACTGATGAAGCTAAATGTTATTCAGCATCAGGCATCTATTACATGGTCCCTCCCCAGTCCCCAATACACTGGATCCATCTCAGCTAAGGTCACCATTAACATAGGAGGTCCATAACATAACTCCGGAGAATCTGTTTAGGAATCCTTGAAATAAAACATCTAAGAAGAAGATATTAAGTCCTTGCTATGCTAGTAGGATCATAATGAAAGGTGTAGATGTTGAGTTGGCACCTTTTTTCATAATTTTGCTGCATCTTCTGTCCATATCAGATGTGTGAAGAAATCATGAATTCATAGCTAGCATCGAGGAAAGGAAAAAAGGGTTTTGATGGTCATCAGTTAGTTTTCAATTCCCTTAATGTACATGTAGCATATAGCAGCCATTATAGCAGTTATTATGGCATGAATCGATGTTACTTGTGTAATTTATGCAGTAGGGATCTGTGTTTACACCTGTTTGACAACTTACTGCTACACTTATCAATGAATTGCTAACATTTTAGTAGCATAATAAATAAACCCTAAATTTTAAAATAAAAAAAAAACCCAAATGCAGGAATATCTATTATAATTTATGTGTAATATCAGAAACCTTGGATTTTACTGGCTAGTCCATGTGGAGGCTATTGGTTTGGGGGAACTAAAGTAAACCATTGATTCTCTCCACATACCATGAAATCATAGGTTCACTACCTACAGGTGAAACTCAAAAAATTAGAATATCATGCAAAACTTCATTTATTTCAGTAATGCAACTTAAAAGGTGAAACTAATATATGCGATAGACTCATTACATGCAAAGCAAGATAGTTCAAGCCGTGATTTGTCATAATTGTGATGATTATAGCTTACAGCTCATGAAAACACCAAATCCACAATCTCAGAAAATGAGAATATTGTGAAAAGGTGCAATATTCTCGGCTCAAAGTGTCCCACTCTAATCAGCTGATTAAGCCATACCACCTGCAAAGGGTTCCTGAGCCTTTAAATGGTCTCTCAGTCTGGTTCAGTAGGAATCACAATCATGGGAAAGACTGCTGACCTGACAGTTGTGCAGAAAACCATCATTGACACCCTCCATAAGGAGGGAAAGCCTAAAAAAGGTAATTGCAAAAGAAGTTGGATGTTCCCAAAGTGCTGTATCAAAGCACATTAATAGAAAGTTATGTGGAAGGGAAAGCGCTATGACTGTTATATGATGTCTTTAATTATATATATATTTTGATCTTTTGAACAGTTATATGGATTATAGTCCAAGCAACATTATTCATTTTATTAGTTTTTTATGTGTATTTGTGATACTAATATATGTGAATATTAAAATACTACCTTTATGTACTGACATCTGTTCTTGTTTTATACCTCAGGAGGTACATTTACAGTCCCAACTCTTAAGTGCTGTTGTCTCACATCAATATTGAGGGATGATACCTCAAGAGGGAATATTAACCCTATACCCATATGCTTTTTGATTTCATGGTTTTACATAATACAGCAACATTCACATAGCAGGACACCAACATTAGAGATGATTTATTCTTCCAAAGCAAACACACTTTTGCACACTGGTACTGACTAGTATTCCATCGTTTCTCTTCTCCCTCAGTTCCTCTCCCTCACTCAGCTATGCGATCCCAGTTCTGACGGGGAGGAGCAAACAAGTATGCTGTGCAGGCATTCGACATCCTCCTTATCAAGCAATGTTGTCATTGGTTGTTAGGATGCCGGGGGCTAGAAGGTTGTAATGGTGCACAATGAAAACCTGTGCATTGTGTAACTCAAAGGCAGGCTTGATTCACTCCTTGTGAAAAAAAAAACAAAACCCTGCGCATAGTTCAGTGGTGCACAAAAAATAGTGTGTTGCTGCTTTAAAGGTGCAAATTTAGCAAATAAATACAATCATTAAATACATTTTGTAATCAATACAATCAATAAATAAATAGTATTCAAATGTTCATATTTCATTAAAGATTTTTAGGTGTGTAACGTTTGTGAAAAATAAACAAAAAAAATGAACAAAAGTCCCACAAGTGAAAAATTTGCAATAGCTGCACATATGATATTCAGGGAAGAACTGGTGGTGACATGGCAAACAAAAGCACTCCAAAACACCACCTTGTGTGCTTGTGTGACACACTCCTTACCAAATAGTTGGATCCCATAAAGAGATCACCACATACTCAAATTGCCCTGTGGCTGTCCCGGTTTGAATATCCACACCTACAGAGCATAACTAAAATGCCACTCACAAGGGAAATGTGAAGGATAGAAAGACCAACTTTTATATAACAACAGTCCTCCATGGGGGTTTCTGACCCAAGTAGCAGGGGCAGGAAGTACCTGCCTATACACATTAACTCTGTGGTAATTAAAAAACAAAATCCATTTACAAATTCAGACAGTAGAAGGCAGCAAACCCCTATACCTGTTTGTTTACTATGCTGAGTCTGCACCAGACATGGCATAGAGAGAGTAGGACAGATGAAGCTTCGCGCTCAGCTGAGAGGAGAAAATCTGTTAATCAATTAATGGGTTCACAGCCAGATATTTAGGCAGGAACAGAAGCTTTCCCTGTTTATATGCAGGTGCTGCCCATGTAGTGTGTTCACGGCACAGGCAAAGAGAGGCATGTGGGCTGTCTTCCAAGGTTAACAGTAGACATTCACATCCCTTACACTAAGTCCAATCTGATGGGGATCTGTGGCTGTTTTCTGTACTGAAATGTACCATGATCCCTAATTAGGCACAGAACCAAACCACTTGCTATGGGAGCAATCATGCGGGCTCGATCCCAAGCCGAGCTGTATACATCTAAAGACACACACAGTGTGACTTTTTCCCCAGCTCTCCCCACTTGTGCCCCCCCCCATTCTGGGAGACTGGGATAGGAACCGGTGCGGCTGTGCTACCATGTGGAGCTGTTGCGGTCTCCTCCCTCTCCCCTTCCCACGCTGCTACTTTGGGAGACTGAGTGGCTCTTACTTGGGTCACAGCCCATACTGTTTCTTTCCCTCTCCCTTATGGCAGCAGAGAGAGACCAATCAGCAGGCAGAGAGGAGCATAATGGGATATGTAGTCCTGAAAGACAGGCAGCCCCATTTGAATGGACAGGGGAAAACTGCAATCCCAGCATGCTCTGGGAGGGGAGAGACAGGAGCCCAGGTAAAGTCTGGTTGGCAGGTTGCTTGTAACTGACTTAATCTGCAGATGTAAGTTCATCCCTTTGATCTGTAGATAAATAAAGAGAAATATACAAAATGAAACAATGTTTCTATTTATCTTTCTGTTTTATTGGCTGAACAATGTTGTTCAGAAACTGCTTTTTTTTTTTCTCTGACAAGTCCAATTGCCTTTCATTACTCTTCAGCTGTCAGCAGGGGAACCCAGGTGACAGCTGAATGAGTCATCCATTGTAAACCATTTGCCATCCAGAGGATTTACCCCCCCCCCCCCCCTTCCTGGCAAGGCCATTTTTTGCAATACGGCGCTGCATTACTTTGACAATTGTGCGGTCATGTAACGCTGCACCCATATTAAATGTACGTCCTTTTTTCAACACAAATAGAGCTTTCTTCCGGTGGTATTTGATCGCATGTGAGTTTTTTTTATTTTTTGTGCTATAAAAAAAAAAGACTGACAATTTTTAGAGAAAACAAAAACAATCATATCATACCAGGGATATTTACTAGACTCTTGTTTGGACAGATTTAAGGATTACAGGCCTACAATATAAAACAAAATTTCCATGCAAAACAATGTACCGCTTTGACATTCAAAATTATTGACATAATCAGACCGCCAGGGAGGTTAGTCAACTTTGGTCAAAGATGGATTTTTTTTTAACGACAAACATTACTTATCTGCACAGACAGTTTTTTGGTAAAGGTGAACTAACCTTTTTTAATGTAACGAATGGTGCCAAAGCTAATGGGCTGTTGCAACCCTCATTGAGACTTATTTACTAAAGGATTTGAGACTGTATTTAATTCCACATATGGAAAGGATTCTTCAAAGTCAAAACATGATGGATGTCACCTACTTTAGGAGGGTAAAAATTCAACTATTGTTTGTATTCCTACTATATAGAGTGCTGTTACAATAGTGACCTCTAGTGGTACTGTAAGTAAAAAATTAAAAGTGGTAATAGTGATCTTATACTTTCAGTGAAAACCCTAATTTAATATGGTCAAAAGTCGTGTTGGGGTTGGTCAACTCTCTGGCACACAGTAGGGCCTACAGAACCCTAACAGGAATCTTATTGTTTTATGCTAGGAAAATTATTGTGCTGAATTGGAAATCTCTGGATGCACTCATTTCTAATTTCCGGAAGAGGTTAATTCCATGATCTCATTGTATAAGACTACCTACCTATCTCGGGGATATCCCCACAAATTTCACAAGGTTTGGGATATTTGGGTAGACTCTCCATCCACGAATGCGGAGCAAGACCCTTCCACTTAGTTTGAGATGGTTTAAATTGGGGTCAGCAACCAGTAGATCTCGCCATGTGACTGGTAGATTGCGATAGGGGCTTCCTGACCCGCCATCCCAGAGCATCAAACAGAGTGCAATGCAGAGGAACTACTTCTAAAGTTGGAGCTGTAGTAGGGAGCAAGAGCCGCATAAGTTGATGTCTCTTTTGTTGTGCTGCTCCTACACCCTGTCATGGTTGGTGGGTGTAACATGACCCATTCAAGTGAATGAGGCCGCTCTGCAATTGCCCTGCAACCTTGTGCAGTACAGCAAACAAGGGGTTAAACAGGCAGTGGTGTGTTGGTTTTTCACCACCTTATTTATGCCTCTGCCCTTGGACCCCGCAAAAGCATGCAGTTGCATGGCACTTGCAGAGTGGCCCATTTAATTAAATGGATCTTGGTTGACAGGCGGTAGCACCCACCAAAAGCAACAGGGGGCGTAAATCCTGCTGCGGCATGTGTACACCTTTGGCTGCTGCCTCAGCAGCTAAACGGGGTAGGAATTGGAGGACATTAAAACTGTGATTCAACAGCAGGGTTTTGTAATAAAAGATGTTATAGTGAGCGCGACTTAAATGCAAAAAGTGTATCAATGTGTATACACAAAAACGTTAGTGAGCAGCTGATACACCGAAAAGGTAACCAAGTAAAAACCTCCAAATCAAACATATATATTAAATAAATGGTGCAGCGCTAAATGCTACAGCACAGTTTATACACACAATATATAAACATGCATGATATCACTCTGAGGGTGATCAATAAATACAAAAGTTCAGTGTAATAGTGCGGATCATGGAGAGATCCCAATTCAAGGTGAGTGGACGTCCTGATCCAAGGTGTGATGGTAGGTGTGATCACACAAATAGGTGGAAAACGCACTCACCAGATGTGCGTTTAATAAACGCAATAAGTAATCCTGCGTCACCAGGCCATAAAACGATCATCAGATCTCAGATCAGATTCTACCCAGATCACCATCTCAGTTCCACAGAAGTGAAGTCATCTGAAACCGCTACCAGGTATCACCACCAGGGTCCTGAGTCCTCCAGATGGGCACTGCGAATGATAGCACTCACACAGAGTGCCCAATAAGAGACCTCATAGCGTGATACTGCTTTAGATGCTTTTATTCAGGGTTGGTTGGTGTGGGGTACATACAAAGATAAACCAAAAGTTTACTGACCATATGCATTCCTAGGTGGTTAGGTGTCGGGGCTGCCGCTGCTGCCCCCTGACGCGTTTCGTGCGATGCACGTATTCATAGGGTCCAGGGCTGGCCAGGACATCCTCATCAGTGCTATTTATAAGTGTAAATGGCAAATTTGCCTAATACGGCCGCCATTTTCTCGGCTATCCGCGCATGCGCAGAACGCCGGCGTCGTCTTCTCACGCTACTGCGCATGCGCGAGCGATCGACGCCATTTTGTCGTGGATCGCAGATGCGATCTACAGCAGGAAGTCTCCTACAGTGCGGCGCCATTTTGTTGGCAGTGTAAAGTGATAAGGGAGCAGTATTAACTGCTCAGGATTTATACAGCCAAAAAAGCCCTTACAAAGGCATCCCTGTGCAAACCGAGAAGAGAGATTGCTCACACTCCTCAGATCAGATTCAGTGCACAGGGGATATTCTTTAGGAACCAATTGTAAATAAGAAGACCTGGAAGTCGCTCAGGATTATATATATATATATAAATATATATATATATAAAAAAAACTATATAATATTACATAAACTCCATTCTATTTTGCTGAAATCAAATCAGGTCAGAAATTAAATCAGCATAAATATTCTCTATTAATATACAAATATAAATAGCACTAAAATATATGGTCAGACAGAAATGCATAAATACAATATATGTGTACAATTAAAATTAGCAGTTAATGTATATAAATATATATGAAAACATATGGTCAAAAACTTCAATACAATCCAAAAACACATGATTAAAATAATATGGTACTAAATCCATATATCACAATGAATATTTAATATTGAATATTAAAAATTAAAAACGCCAATTAAAAACGTCTAAAAAACGATGACGGGAACTGAGAAGAGACATTTCATTAAAATAATGATAACAGGAAATCGGCCCGATTATTGTATGCTAATAACATGTGTATGGTTATATTCATAATAATATGGTATTTAATCCTAAAATGTTCATAATAGTTCAAGTAAAAATCTATATATATCTATATGGACCCAAAAGGGTAGGAATACTTCATCCTTCTGTTAACTATTGTCTAAAAAGCAATTTAGATCGATCTAAATTGCTTTTTAGACAATAGATAACAGAAGGATGAAGTATTCCTACCCTTTTGGGTCCATATAGATATATATAGATTTTTACTTGAACTATTATGAACATTTTAGGATTAAATACCATATTATTATGAATATAACCATACACATGTTATTGGCATACAATAATCGGGCCGATTTCCTGTTATCATTATTTTAATGAAATGTCTCTTCTCAGTTCCCGTCATCGTTTTTTAGACGTTTTTAATTGGCGTTTTTAATTTTTAATATTCAATATTAAATATTCATTGTGATATATGGATTTAGTACCATATTATTTTAATCATGTGTTTTTATTATGTAATCATGAGATTTTGGATTGTATTGAAGTTTTTGACCATATGTTTTCATATATATTTATATACATTAACTGCTAATTTTAATTGTACACATATATTGTATTTATGCATTTCTGTCTGACCATATATTTTAGTGCTATTTATATTTGTATATTAATAGAGAATATTTATGCTGATTTAATCTCTGACCTGATTTGATTTCAGCAAAATAGAATGGAGTTTATGTAATATTATATAGTTTTTTTATATATATATTTATATATATATATAATCCTGAGCGACTTCCAGGTCTTCTTATTTACAATTGGTTCCTAAAGAATATCCCCTGTGCACTGAATCTGATCTGAGGAGTGTGAGCAATCTCTCTTCTCGGTTTGCACAGGGATGCCTTTGTAAGGGCTTTTTTGGCTGTATAAATCCTGAGCAGTTAATACTGCTCCCTTATCACTTTACACTGCCAACAAAATGGCGCCGCACTGTAGGAGACTTCCTGCTGTAGATCGCATCCGCGATCCACGACAAAATGGCGTCGATCGCTCGCGCATGCGCAGTAGTGTGGGAAGACGACGCCGGCGTTCTGCGTATGCGCGGATAGCCGAGAAAATGGCGGCCGTATTAGGCAAATTTGCCATTTACACTTATAAATAGCACTGATGAGGATGTCCTGGCCAGCCCTGGACCCTATGAATACGTGCATCGCACGAAACGCGTCAGGGGGGCAGCAGCAGCAGCCCCGACACCTAACCACCTAGGAATGCATATGGTCAGTAAACTTTTGGTTTATCTTTGTATGTACCCCACACCAACCAACCCTGAATAAAAGCATCTAAAGCAGTATCACGCTATGAGGTCTCTTATTGGGCACTCTGTGTGAGTGCTATCATTCGCAGTGCCTATCTGGAGGACTCAGGACCCTGGTGGTGATACCTGGTAGCGGTTTCAGATGACTTCACTTCTGTGGAACTGAGATGGTGATCTGGGTACAATCTGATCTGAGATCTGATGATCGTTTTATGGCCTGGTGACGCAGGATTACTTATTGCGTTTATTAAACGCACATCTGGTGAGTGCGTTTTCCACCTATTTGTGTGATCACACCTACCATCACACCTTGGATCAGGACGTCCACTCACCTTGAATTGGGATCTCTCCATGATCCGCACTATTACACTGAACTTTTGTATTTATTGATCACCCTCAGAGTGATATCATGCATGTTTATATAACAGCAGGGTTTTACCACCACCCCCCCCAACTTTACATGTGAACAAGCCCTTAGGGTAACGCTGCAGAATACAACTAAGGGGTCACTAGAGGGCCCCATGAGAAGCTCAGTCCGTCTTCTGGATATGCCGCTACTGAAAGTTGGAAAAAAGGAAATGTTGCAACAGGGCAGCGCCGCGGCAGGCGCTTCGGACGCCTCTCCTCGGAGTTTCCTCAGAGGGTCGGGTCCCACATCCCTGCCACAGGACGGGCAGCCAGAGAAGAGAGCGGAGTCATCGTTGTGCTGACTTGCCCTGTATCCTGCAGCAGGTCAGTGTGTAAACCCCTGACCCCCGGTGATACTGACAGCACTGCAGCTTAACTGCCTCCTGCCCGTCATATAAGGAAATGACAGGTGGGCGGCGGTTCTCTTGTTCTGGGAGGACATCATATGACATCTTCCCACTCCAACGATCGGTGGTGCACTGTGTCCCTGGGACACAGCGGATCACTGATCAGCGGAAAGAGCCGAAGACGTCACCTCGGTCATGTGAGCAGTTGTGTCCAATCACAGCTGATCGCATGTAAATAAGGAAATGCCAGTTATCGGCATTCCTCTCCTCACCAGCTGTCACGCTGACAGCTGGTGAAAAGAGGAGAGCCGGTAATTGGCATTACTCAGAGGGGATATCTACACTGATCATCAGGGCACTGATCAGTGCCCTGTTGATCAGTGTAGCCCTATCAGTGCCACCTGTCAGTGTCCATTAATGTCACCTGTCAGTGTCCGTCAATGCCACCTGTCAGTGCCAATCAATGCCACATATCATTGCTAATCTATGCCACATATCAGTGCCAATCAATGCCACATATCAGTGCCTACCAGTGCACATAAATGCCACATATCAGTGCCCATCTGAGCTGCCTATCAGTGCTAGTCAGTGTCGCCTATGAGTGCCCGTCAGTGCCACATATCAGTGCCTACCAGTGCACAGAAATGCCACATATCAGTGCCAGTCAGTGCTGCCTATCAGTGCCATATATGAGTACTGCCTTTCAGTGCCCATCAGTGATGTCTGTCAATGTCCATCAGTGCCACCTACCAGTGCGTCCTCATCAGTGCCGCCTTTCAATGCCCATCAGTACCGCCTTATCAGTGCCCATCACTGCAGCCTCATTAGCGCACATCAGTGAAGGAGAAAAATTACTCATTTACAAAATTTTATAACAGAAACTAAGAAAAAAACTTTTTTTTCAAATTTTTCAGTTTTTTTTGGTTAGTTTAGCAAAAAATAAAAACCCTGAGGGGATTAAATACCACCAAAAAAAGTTCTGTCTCAAAAAAAGGATAAAAATTTCATACAGGGACAGTGTTGCATGACCGCTATTGTCATTCAAAGTGCGACAGCGCTGAAAGCTGGCCTGGGCAGGAAGGGGGTATAAGTGCCCGGTAGGCAAGGGGTTAATAGTAGTTTTCTATTCTATATTCCCTATATAAAACAGTGATATCTGTACACTGAGTGGCACCCAGTGTACAGATATCAGTGTTATATATAGGGAATAGCACGCAATGTACAGATATCAGTGATATATACAGTGGCTTGAAAAAGTCTTCCTCACAACTGAAATGTCCCCCATGTTGTCATGTTAGAATGTATTCCCCCCCTGAAATGTCCCCCATGTTGTCATGTTACAATGTATTCCCCCCCTGAAATTTCCCCCATGTTGTCATGTTACAATGTATTCCCCCCTGAAATGTCCCCCATGTTGTCATGTTACAATGTATTCCCCCCCCCCTGAAATGTGCACCATGTTGTCATGTTAAATGGGATTGGATGTGATAGACCAACACAAAGTGGCACATAATTGTGAAGTGGAAGGAAAATGAGAAATGGTTCCAACATTTGAGACCAATAAATCTGTGAAAAGTGTGGTGGGATTTGTATTCGGCCCCCTGGAGTCAGTATTTTGTAGGACCCCCTTTGGCTGCAATTCCATCTGCAAGCCTTTTTGGGGATGTCTCTCTCAGCTTTGCACATCTACAGAGGGACATTTCTGCCCATTCTTCTTTGCAATCACTCAAGCTCTGTTATTGGTTGGAGAGCGTCTGAGAACTGCAATTTTCAGGTCTGGCTACAGATTCTCCATTGGATTTCGGTCTGGACTGTGACTGGGCCATGAATATGCTTTGTTTAGAAAGTTTGAAGACCCCAAATTTAGATCAAAGGGCCAGTTTACGGTCCTTGAGGTTTTTGGGGGCCAGACTGTGGTCTTTGGGATCAGAAATTGTCCTGGCATCAGTGGAAGTAAACCATGCATCTTTAGTATTAGGGGGAGGAATAGCATCCCACCTTTGGTGTCAATGGGAGGAATAGCGCTCCATCATTGGTATCAGTGGGAGGAATAATGCCCCATCATTGGTATCAGTGGGTCAGTGGGATGAATAGTGCCTTATCATTCATGTCAGTGAAAGGAATAATGTCCTATCATTTGTGTCAGTGGGAAGAATAGTGCCACATCATTGGTGTCAGTGGGAGGAATAGTGCCCTATCATTGGTGTCAGTGGGAGGAATAGTGCCCTATCATTGGTGCCAGTGGGAGGAATAGTGCCCTATCATTGGTGCCAGTGGGAGGAATAGGAAAAATTAATTAAAACCTTAATTTTAAAATGTACCATTGTTGCGCTCTCTTTAATGTAAGTTTTTTTTTTTCTTTATTTTGGGTAATAAACATTTATTTTGAACATACTGTAGAGAAATTCTGTGACAAACGCATGTCAACATGTCTTGCAGATCGTTCACAAACTAAAAGATACTGTAATCACATGGCCGGACAACACCTCACCCATGATTTCTGGGTACCAGCTGAATATAGAGGTCTGTCAGAGGCTGTTTCCCCATTAACTACTTCTACATTATGGGACACATTAACCAGAACAGTGAAATTGGCCCCTGCAGTATCTCCACTTGCTTCACTGGGAGGATTCCCCTGGTTTGTACTATGAGAGGATATATCCTTTTTTGGTACCTGGGGAGGAAGTTCAGTGATAAGCTGTGGAGAATTAGCTCCCAGTGGCAAATTACGGCAGCAATATTGTTCGTTTAGAATGGACTTCTGGAGACACCTACAGCTTTCACACTTTATTAAAACTTTAGACAACCCCTTATGCCCAAAAAATTCCTTAACAATATGGGAAAAAAGATTTAAGTAAAACAAATGATTCACATACACCTGAGGAACTACCTTTCTGGACGGAATGGGAAAGAGAACTAGAATAAAAGGTTCCATTAGATAAGTTAAAAATATTTACTCTCACGCATTCTACAGCTATAAGTACAAAAATACAAGAATCAGGATATACATTTACCTCCAGATGGTATAGAACCCCAGTTAAATTAGCACATATGAATCAGGAGCTCTCACCAGAGTGTTGGAGAGGTTGTACCCAACTGGGAACATTCGTGGACTTGTGGTGGCATTGCCCAAAAATACAGAAATACTGGAAAGAAGTCCTAATATGGATTAATAGAATCTCTCCTCTTCCAGTTAAGAAAAACCCTCTTCGAACTCTATTTCATAATACAACATTATCGGTTAAAAGATATAGAAGTAGTATACTACCTTTTCTTGTAAATGTGGCTAAAAGCTTAATACCACGCTATCGAAGAAATGTGAGACGTCCCACAGTGCAGGAATAAAGATCAGAGGTGGAAAAGATTATGGAAGCAGAATGTTGGATACATAAGTGTAAGGGGAGTTATGAGAAATTTCACATGGGCTACATGGATCTACTACTCTCCACAGATTTCATCTGTAGAGGAAGTATAAGACCATCAAAGGGATAAAACACCAATTTCACATATCCCTCATATTTTCTGGCAAATAAAATTGTAGAAAAAATAATTTAAAATACATATAGGTATTGTTTCAAATCTATAGTGGTATGAATTGTATTGTAACCTTTTTCCTCATTTTTTCCCCTTTCCCTTCCTTCCCTCCCCCTTTTTTTTTTCTTCTTTTCTTCCCTTCTTGTTTTTTCCCAAATAGATCTATATATGATAACACAAGATTACTGGAAAATAAATAAAAAAGATACAGTGGGGCAAAAAAGTATTTAGTCAGCCACCAATTGTGCAAGTTCTCCCACTTAAAAAGATGAGAGAGGCCTGTAATTGGCATCATAGATAGACCTCAACTATGAGAGACAAAATGAGAAAAAAAATCCAGACAATCACATTGGCTGATTTGGAAAGAATTTATTTGCAAATTATGGTGGAAAATAAGTATTTGGTCAATATCAAAAGTTCATCTCAATACTTTGTTATATATCCTTTGTTGCCAATGACAGAGGTCAAACGTTTCCTGTAAGTCTTCACAAGGTTGTACACACTGTTGCTGGTATGTTGGCCCATTCCTCCATGCAGATCTCCTCTAGAGCAGTGATGTTTTGGGGCTGTCGCTGGGCAACACGGACTTTCAACTCCCTCCAAAGGTTTTCTATGGGGTTGAAATCTGGAGACTGGCTAGGCCACTCCAGGACCTTGAAATGCTTCTTACGAAGCCACTCCTTCGTTGCCCGGGCGGTATGTTTGGGATCATTGTCATGTTGGAAGACCCAGCCATGTTTCATCTTCAACGCCCTTGCTGATGGAAGAAGGTTTGCACTCAAAATCTCACGATACATGGCCCCATTCATTCTGTTCTGTACATGGATCAGTCGCCCTGGTCCCTTTGCAGAGAAACAGCCCCAAAGCATGATGTTGCCACCCCCATGCTTCACAGTAGGTATGGTGTTCTTTAGATGCAACTCCGCATTCTCTCTCCTCCAAACACGACGAGTTGTGTTTCTACCAAACAGTTCTATTTTGGTTTCATCTGACCATATGACATTCTCCCAATCCTCTTCTGGATCATCCAAATGCTCTCTAGCAAACTTCAGACGGGCCCGGACATGTACTGGCTTAAGCAGGGGGACACGTCTGGCACTGCAGGATCTGAGTCCCTTGCGGCGTAGTGTGTTACTGATGGTAGCCTTTGTTACGTTGGTTCCATCTCTCTGCATGTCATTCACTAGGTCCCCCCGTGTGGTCCTGGGATTTTTGCTCACCGTTCTTGTGATCATTTTGACCCCACAGGGTGAGATCTTGCGTAGAGCCCCAGATCGAGGGAGATTATCAGTGGTCTTGTATGTCTTCCATTTTCTAATTATTGCTCCCACAGTTGATGTGTTCACACCAAGCTGCTTGCCTATTGCAGATTCAGTCTTCCCAGCCTGGTGCAGGTCTACAATTTTGTTTCTGGGGTCCTTCGACAGCTCTTTGGTCTTCACCATAGTGGATTTTGGAGTGTGACTGTTTGAGGTTGTGGACAGATGTCTTTTATACTGATAACAAGTTCAAACAGGTGCCATTGATACAGGTAATGAGTGCAGGACAGAGGAGCCTCTTAAAGA
This sequence comes from Staurois parvus, assembly GCF_062004578.1. Lineage (NCBI taxonomy): Eukaryota > Metazoa > Chordata > Amphibia > Anura > Ranidae > Staurois > Staurois parvus. Next base: position 176,087 of record NW_028317984.1, read on the forward strand.
AGAAGGTACAGGTCTGTGAGAGCCACAAATCTTGCTTGTTTGTAGGTGACCAAATACTTATTTTCCACCATAATTTGCAAATAAATTCTTTCCAAATCAGCCAATGTGATTGTCTGGATTTTTTTTCTCATTTTGTCTCTCATAGTTGAGGTCTACCTATGATGCCAATTACAGGCCTCTCTCATCTTTTTAAGTGGGAGAACTTGCACAATTGGTGGCTGACTAAATACTTTTTTGCCCCACTGTATCATGCAAAAAAAAAAAGAGATACTATAAGTACCTTTTGAAGAATCTTCTGAATGCAGCCAGGGCATGCATCCCCAGCATATAGAAACAACAATCCCTATCCATTGTTTTGCAATGGTTTGCCAGGGTGAACGTTATTCAACAGATGGAACAACTGACTGCTGCCCTCAGGGACTGGATGGAGGAACACAACACACACTGGCTATACTGGGACATGTTCTATTTCTCGAATGAATATTTTACTTATTGCTAAATTGAGGTTATTCCTCTAGGGCAGTGTTTCTCAACTCCAGTCCTCATGGACCCCCAACAGGTCATGTTTTCAGGATTTCCATTATTTTGCACAGGTGATTTGATCAGTTTCACTGCCTTAGTAATTACCACAGCTGTTTCATCCAGTCCATGAGGACTGGAGTTGAGAAACACTGCTCTAGGGGAACCTGACTTCTTGCACCATTAACTCCACCGTCCCACCTCTTTTCCTCTATTTCTTTTTCCACTTTCCTAGACACCTAAGGTGTCTACTTTTTCCCTCCAACAGATAGAAAATGCTATCCGGTATGCTAGACCGCAAGGTGCTGCTGCTCTGAGGGCGAGGCAAAGTGTCCTTCACCTTCTGAGGTCTATGTTTCACTCCCCACCTCCTAGTGACTCTGTACCTGCCAGTTTGTGCCATCATCCTGGTATGTACACATCAGCTATGTTCCCATATACGTCTCCCACCACAATGTAGGACATTTTTGCTGTGGAGGCTACGGCCCTATAAGCAATGTATGGTAAAACAAACAAAAAAAAGAAAAAGTGATTATCTCCTAAACAGTGGACGTTTAAGAGATATTTTTTGTACCTACAGGTATGCTTTGTTATATGCTTACCTGTAGGTAGAAGTCACCAAGTGGTGTTTACTACTACTTTAAGGAGGTCAATGAGCGCTTTATAGAGTATGCCACTTCTTACTGTGCCCAATACTAGACATATGCAATTTATGTAGTTACGGATCTTCGGACGAAGTGTTTGTTACTTAGAGATTTGCATGTATCCGAACTTCTGACTCACAGTAGTAATGAATTTCAATGATTACAAAATAAATAAGGAAATGTAGTATCCCAATTAAAATTCGAAAAAAGGAATTTGCACTGGAAAATAAATTAGAATTAGAAACTGAATTTGAGTTCCAAATGGAAACATATTTCAATACATATGTAAGTTATTTAGTAAGGTATACAAGTGAAATAAGATGATGATTCCTACTTAGGCTGCTTTATAGAATAAAGTAGAATAGAACTGAAAAAAAAAGTATAGAATTGAATAGAAAATAAAAAGGGGAAAATAGTAGAAAATATAAAAGAATAGATTAAAATAAAACAGAATTGAATAGAACAGAAAAAAAGTAGAATATAAAATAGAATAAAACAGAATAGAATATTATAAAATAGAATGGAAAGTAAAAAAAGAAAAGAATAGAACAGAATGTAATAAAGAATAGAATAAAACCAAATTAAGTAGAATAGAAAATAAAGGAATAGAACAGAAAACATAAAATAGAATAGAACAGAAGCAATATAGCTGTCTTCCGAAATTCAAAATCTGAAATTCAAATTTCGAACAGAATGGAATACAATAAAAAATATAGTCGTCTTCTGAAATTTGAATTTGAATAGAATAGAGAGAATATAGCCATGTTCTGAAATTCAAATCCTTTACAGCCAAGGAAGGTGCTTTGTTTGATCTGCAACTGCAATGGTGCTGCACATGTGATCAGTTTTGACTCCAGCCATGTGATGGTTTCACAGTTTGGTTGAGGACACAAAAGTAAATGCAACAGTTAGCAATCCCGGCATTCCAGGAATGATACTGGTTTTTGAAACTGTTAAACTGATGGGTTTAGTTCCGCTTTATGATTTCCTGTTGTTCAGGGGCTCTGGGCTTCAGCAAAATGGCAGCCTCCAGCAAGAAGAAACAGGAACAACGCTGGAGGCAATTTACAGCACACACTAATTTTGAAAGCATAATTTTTCATGTGGAATGTATGCTCCTTGCTAAAGAATATTATTTTTTATCAAATTGTTATGGGTAAAGTTCTGCTTTAAATTGATGTGTTTAGTTCCGCTGAAAGTTAATAACACTAGTGGTAGTTGATCTAGGGAACATACAATTGCCTTCTGGGGAATCAAGAAGCATTTTTTTGGCTCAACAATGGGTAAAGGATTGTGCATATGGAAATTTTCTATTGGTTGGATTTGTGTCTTGTTTCAACCTATGTAACATCCAACACAATAAATAACGTAAATTTTCAGTTCAATGATTCAATCACATGCAGATGAAGGAAACAGAAATTCGCTTTTTACATGATTGCATCATTGAAGTGAATATTTACATGATTTATACTGTGGACTCAGCACTTTTACTAAATCAGCTTCATAATATTCACATTGCCAACAATGCCTTGTTATGATTTGTCTGGAATGATAATGATTTTTAAATGTTACAATCTCACAGAAACCATTAGACGTACTTTCAGGCTAGGTTCACACCTGTGCAGTTGGTGCCGCTGCGGATCTGAACGAAAATCCGTGCAGCCGCACCACCCGCACTGAGGAATATGGACCCGCGTGCAAGTGCCGGTAGTTCTAATGGCACGCCACCCGCACTGGAAAATGCAACTGTACTGGAAACCGAGGTGCCGTGCGGGCTGCATTTTCGGAAGAAGTGCAGGGTCACGGGAGTCCATTCAAATGAATGAATTCAAATGGCCTGCATGACCGCATATATGTGAACCGGGGCTTAGGGCCTGTTCACACCAGACTCATTTGGATGTGTTTGTAAATGCATAGACAATACAAAATAGTGTGTAATAAGTGTAGTTCACATCATTGTGTTGTGGTGATGTGCGATTAAAGGATAAGTTCACCTTTTTGACAAAAATAATAAATGCACTTTTTTTTGCAGGTAAAAAAATTTGCATTTATTATTTTTGTCTACAGGGGCCTGGAAAGCATTGCACCAGTGATCAGTAGATCCCTGATACCATGCAGGTCTCCTGCAGACCTGCCAGAATATCTGCTTAGCATTATGGGATGTACGAGCAAGCAGATATACTGACAGGAAGCATCAATGAACTACCACAGTGCCGCTGTAGTTGATTGAAAAGTACAAGCCCACAGCCGCTAAGGATGCCGGGACTTGTCGGCTGTGAGGGCGGAGCCTCAGTTTTCAAATCTGACAGTATGGGGAAACTTATCCCTGTACTGTCAGAGCTTGGCTGCAGCTATGGCTACATGTTCCACCCTAAAAACAGGGCGGGGGGGGGGGGGGGAATATATCACATGTTCCCAAAGGTGAACTTGTCCTTTAAATAATGGAGCAGGCTGCTTTTTTTCAGAAAGCAACTTCCACTAACACTTGCAAACACAATGCAAATCAAGTGTTGTGCAAACAATTGGTGCTATATAAATCTTGTATCATAATAATGCAACTCATTAAAAACAAAAGAGGAGTTTTGAAGTTTGACTGCGATGAGGCCCTGTAGGCTGTACCCCTCTGCACATCTCGTGACACTTCAGGACACACATAAACGCAATACATCATGTAAGTCACATAAACACACAGGCAGTTTTTTGTGCATTCTAGTAATGGGACCCTAGGGAGTATTCTAAGCAAAGAAAATATAAAATATAGAAATCCCTTTTTTAACACGTAGAGATGTAGCTTTAGATGGAAAACGTATTCCCCTACCAATACCTATAGACGTCCCATAACAAAACCTCTCTAGACTCTCTAGACTCACAGCAAGCACTGACGTGAAAAGCCTGACCGCCTCACCGGCAGCGTCATCACGTATTCTCAGCAAGCACTGACGTGAAAAGCCTGACCGCCTCACCGGCAGCGTCATCACGTATTCTCCTTCTAGCCTCCTCGGAAACGTCATCACGTCCTCCTCTATTGTGTTCTTACGGGTCGCATGCATATGATGTCACCGGAGTTCATCTGGAAGGAAAACATGGCGGAGTTAGAACCGGCAGCTCCGAGCGAGGAGAAGATTACAGCTGAAGCCGCAGAAATGCAGGAGAAGGTGGATGAGGCGGAGAACGTGGTGAGGGGGATGCATGGAAAAGAATGTATACTTTCACCTAATCAGTATAAAGAAACAAGTAATGGCGACGTGTTTCCTTTGATAAATGGACTACACAGCAATACGGTACATAGCTCTGGTACCACATTGAAAGTCTCAGTAAACACAAGTACAGTTCTGTGGTAATAATTGATACTTACCGCGCTCTAATACTACATACTTAAAAATGCCACTAATTAATATATACTGTGACAATATCAATTTATCAGCTGCATTACCAAAATTAATCAAATTATATTCCCTCAGTGTTTGGTAAAAAATATAAATAAAGAATATGTGAATAAATCCAATAGTGATAATTTTACAATATAAATATCTCATTAAAAATAAATTCATAAAAGTCCACTGTGCAAATGTGTAAAACAAAAAATAATTATAAATATCTCATTAGAAATAAAGTCGAATGTGCAAATTGTGCAAAACAAAAAATGAATTATATATATATATATATATATATATATATAAAATTTGGAAAATATAAATTTATGAAGTTTCAACAGCAAAAAAATGTGCAAAAAGGAAGATGTGCAAAAAAGTTTTTTTTAAAATTCAGCAGGGAGAAGATGATGATAATATACTCTCCTTTCAAGCTGCTTATGATGGTGTGGCTGGAAACCTACGGATTATCTTCTTAGCCTATACAGGCATAAGGATTTCTCCCTCCTAGAACCTCTCCTCACTCCAATGCTCAATGTATCCTCATATGACCCATAGGAAAAAAGAATAAAAGATATAGTGCCTTATCCAAGGTAAATAAAAACACTCTTTAATGTGCTCCCATATTGCACTCACAGTGTTTCAACAATAAACACGCATGTATTGCAATTTAAGCCGCAGAGTGCGGTAATGATCAGCCTCGTAGGAGTGTTATCATACTCCGTCAGTACTCGCCGTAATGATGATCCGATACGTGGTGACGTCACTGCCCCCTCCCCAGGCTGATTGAGCATTGGAGTGAGGAGAGGCTGTAGAAGGGAGAAATCCTTATGCCTGTATAGGCTAAGAAGATAATCCGTAGGTTTCGAACCACACCATCATAAGCAGCTTGAAAGGAGAGTATATTATCATCATCTTCTCCCTGCTGAATTTTAAAAAAACTTTTTTGCACATCTTCCTTTTTGCACATTTTTTTGCTGTTGAAACTTCATAAATTTATATATATTTTCAAAAAAATTTTTATTTTATATATATATATATATATATATAATTCATTTTTTGTTTTGCACATTGGACTTTATGAATTTATTTATTTCTAATGAGATATTTATAATTATTTTTTGTTTTACACATTTGCACAGTGGACTTTTATGAATTTATTTTTAATGAGATATTTATATTGTAAAATTATCACTATTGGATTTATTCACATATTCTTTATTTATATTTTTTTACCAATCACTGTGGGAATATAATTTGATTAATTTTGGTAATGCAGCTGATAAGTTGATATTGTCACAGTATATATTAATTAGTGGTATTTTTAAGTATATAGTATTGGCACGGTAGTATTAGAGCGCGGTAATTATCAATTATTTTTATGTAGTCTACATCTTATGAGGGTGAGAAAAAATTCCAGCGATCTAATACACTGATTTTTGACTCCAGTGGCTCACAAGTTCATTTATATAATTACAGTTCTATGGTATTGTTGTTTTGAGGACATTGTTAACCACCAGCATAACCAAACCAATTTGTCTGCGCTACTTTAACTGGCAATTGCGCGGTTATATGGAAATAACATTTTTATCATTCTTTTCACACAAATAGGCTTTATTTTGATGGTATTTGATCACAAATGTTTTTTTTTATTTTTTTATTATATAAGCAAAAACATATCAAAAATTTGGAGAGAAAAAATATTTTCTACATTCTCATATAAAACGTATCCAATTAAAAGAAAATTTCTTCATAAATTTAGGCCACAAAGTATTCTGCTACATGTCTCCTGGTAAAAAAAAAAAATCCCAATAAGAGTATATTAATTGGTTTGTGCAAACGTTATCGTGTCTACAAACTATGGTATATATACTGGAATTTATACAGCTATGACGCTGTCCTGGTAATGGCGGTGATCAGTGACTTATATTGGGACTGTGATAGTATGGTGGGCAATCTGGAACTAGCTGACACTGGCTGGAAGGTTTACTGACAGTAATGACACTAATCACAGTGATCAGTGCTAACACTGTACACTTGTCACTGTACTAATGACAATGGCTGGGAAGGGGTTAACATTTGGAGGCAGTAAAGGGGTTAACTATGTGCCTGATGTGTGCTGCTTTTACTAAGAGATTTGGCTGTTTGTTTTTTTTTCTCCCTGCTTTGCAGGGAGAAGAAACACCAAGATCATTGGTCTGTGTTTTTAAACACAGGGCTCTGTGCTGTGAATGGACATGGCACTATCAGCAGGTCTCAACCATAAATCATTGGTAAGATCCTGCTGTGTCCAACTGCAGTGCAGGTTAGCAGGGGGCATGAGCATGCCCCACATGTGTGTGGATCTCATCTCAATATGAACATACATGATACATGACCGACAGAGCCCGACCCTGGATCGTACAGATCTCCCAGACAGCTTCATTCAACAGCTTCTTACCAGCTGCACTGCTGATTGGAGCATTATCTTTATCTTGAAGAAAGTCTGGGAGTGTGAATCAATCCACCATTTGTGCACCCAGAATCTTGTGATCTTCCAACTGGGGGCAGTCATCTTTGACCCCCTGGATCCATATCTCTTATTAGGAGACCGAGAGGTCTGTTCCAGGAGAGCCTGTTGCTGGTCATCAATACTTACAAGAAAGCAATATTTGACCACATTAAACGGGGTCAATTTTTTCTGGTGAGTGAGAAATTCACTTATTGTCTGCACGTGGTGAAAGATCATATTTTTGGTCTATGGGACTACACTTTTATGGGACTGTCACCATAATATATTCACTATTCATCATATTTTGTTCAGGACTACTATTTGTTTAATGATATTGCTATTTCGCTTTATTTTTCATTTGTGTTATATAATCATTACAGCGCTTATTCACATATTCATTTGTTTACATGCATTTCACTTTTTAGGGGCAGCTGGTAACTTCTGCTGGCTTAGAGCAGGCAACATCCATTATTGTTTAAATTATTCACTTATTTAGTACCACGATACTGCTTTTTCAAATAGCCATACACAGCCAGATTTCTTTTGTTCAGTCCACAGATTCCATGAGAGAAAAATCACTTGAGTCCCCCATTCACACTAAAAACTATGGATGAAGAAATCTCCACTGCCTGCTATTGTATTCAGCAGCTGTATGAACACCTGAACAGTAACTGCAGTTGATAGGATTTTGCATTGTTCTGGTAATCATTTTCTACCCAGCTCGACGTTTACTCGACTTTTGTCAAGCTAAGTGGCGCTTGCAGGGCCACCCATGGCTCAAAGTTTAGGCAATTATACAGGAATTTGCCAATACTTGAGCCGAATAGGTCCAGCTTTAGCCATTCATACCTGATTACCATGTATGAATCTTGAGATGTATCCTACTTCCCTCATGAAGTCTTTATACACTTATAATAAAAATTCTGGGCAGGGGTGAAAGAAAACCTTCTATTTGTGATTATTCATGTTTTATATGTTTGTATGTAGTAAACCTCTGCATTACTATTATTACTCAAAACTCTATCTTCAAGGTGAAAACAGAGGAAATCCCTGTGACGGCAGCAGTTGGAGAGACACCAGATATGTTACTCAATTCTAAGAAAATGAAAATGGAAGTAAAGGAGAAAAAAGAAAAGAAGCAGAAAGTGGATGAGGATGAGATACAGAAGATGCAGTAAGTAACTGTGAATACATTGGAACTGACACTCCTGAGATTTTTTATTACAGTCATACCTAAATATGTCACCCATTGTTTTTTATGTAGAATTCTGGTGTCATCCTTCTCAGAAGAACAACTAAATCGCTATGAGATGTATAGACGCTCTGCATTCCCTAAAGCCGCTATTAAACGGGTACGATGTTCAATTTGCTTGAACCCTTATTTAAAGTTACTTGTACCATCTTTGTAAACATTCAGTAATAATTTTTAAAGTGACCACAGGGTCACTTTAAAAACTAGAAAAGTCTGCATAAAGTCACAAAGCCTTTGCATTATTTCTATTTCCTGCTTTAATGCATTTAAGCTAGAGGGGTGGCAAGGCAACTGGCAAATTCAAAAACCAAGTGAATCTTGTGAGCTGCTATCAATATATAAATCTATACAATAATGTGAATTTCCCACACTAATCACACTCTAATATAAATGCGTTATTAATACAACCATCAAAGTGCCGCGCTGCAATTAATAATTGCTATGCGCCAAAATTCTACATATAACACTAGTGCATTAAATAATCATCAACATCATAAATGTAATGTTCACGCACATAATTGTGAATAAATAATTCTAAAGGATACTCCTACTTAAAGAACTTCTTCAGTTATGAGTCAACTTCACAAATATAGGAACTTCTTCCGCCACCATTTTGTGCCAAAATAATATTTCCAGCATGGTGACACACCACCCTTCACCAGATGTGCTCTCACCGTGAATACATGACCAAACCGTTAAGTGAGGTCATATAGTGCCTATGTCCTTAATATAGGAGTGATGTGTTCCCAGTTGGGTCAGATGAAACCGCACTCCTTATGTTTCCACCTCTCCTTTTCCTATCGATCCTCCTCAGCCATACATACATAAGCAAAAAATCACCAACGTAGTGCTTAGCCTTTTAAAATGTATTTATATAAATCATTTCCAATAAATGAACTCACATTTGCAAGGTGTCTTCGCACACTACACTATATCGCACATCAAGTATAATCCAATGATGCACATACACTGATCAGTATACAACCAGCTGATAATTACCACATCTCACTAAACCTCGAGCGTTATGTCGTCAAGATCCTCCCTATACGTTACACCACTAAGTCACATGGCTTCATCGGGGAAATCTGGACCCTGGGGTATTATGTGATCTGTTTAAAGGCATCTGTAATAGGTACGTATAAAACATAAAATACTGCTTGATAGGAGCCTGCAGTTGTGATTTTAACATTAATCGCAGAAAGTGTTCTTTTGTATGTAAAATACTTATTTTAGCATCCCTCCAGTGCTTAGTTGCAAAATGAATGCATCTGCATTTATTTGGTTTCTGCTGAAGGGCCAAACATCCTAGAGCTATTGATTAGCTTCATCTGGACATTGGTTCCCTAAGCTCCAGGTTATTCACACAAACATGCCAAGCAATTAATTTCATGTAGTTTCCTTTTGAGGTCAGTACTGTACTATTTATCATTACTTACTGTAAAATGTGATAACATGAGAAAAGTTTATTAAGTTTAAAAAAAAAACAAAACAGATTGAGTCTATTTATGCATGTTTTTCACATGAGATTTACACAACTTTTGAACATTTTTCTAATTGGATTCATTTGGAAGAAAATTTGAATCCTGGGTGAAAAATATATAAATAGACCCCTGTGCTGTTCTGTAATTTATTTTCTTTTTTTTATTGAAGATTAGTCTCTGGAAATATCTTGAATTGTTTCATTTTGTTTCTCTTTGTTCTTATTTTCAGCTGATTCAGTCCATTACAGGCTGCTCTGTGTCACAGAATGTGGTGATTGCCATGTCTGGTATTTCAAAGGTTTTTGTTGGAGAGGTTGTAGAAGAAGGTATTTTTAGAACTTGCTTTTTAAAAACTTGAGTATTGCTGCTGTGCCGATATATCAAACTCTGAGGACTTCCAAGAGAACTAGATTTTCTGAGTGGTAGCTAGTTCCCCTCATAGAAGGTGACTGTATATCTTTGCAGCAGCCTCAAAAACCCTTTATATGTATGTGTCTCCTACTTCACTTTGCATTAAAATCAGGAATGTGATTCACAGAATTTACTTGAAGATATGTTCCATACATTATGTGGGATGTATGATATGCTAACTCTTAATTGCCAGTTAATTTTTTACTGCTTCGTTAGGGGCACGTGTTGGGTTATGCTTCATGGTGTTGAAAGAGCCCTTCAGAATTGTATTGTAAATTCTCTGTGAAAACGAGAATTTCTAAAACCTAAGAGCAGCCAAAATCACAAAGAGAAAAATCAGTAAAAGGCACGTAACTTACAAGTCAGTAGGATGTGTCCCTTGTGCTGATTCCTTTTCTGTAGGGGTTAATAGAACTAACGGGCAGTCGTAGGCTGTTATCAAAAGAGCCTCGATCCGCTATTCTGAGTAAAAGCCGTACTACAGCTTTTTGAATGAAACGAGATCTATAATTGGTGGGGACAAACCTATTAATCATCCGCATGTCTTACATTCATTGCTTTCCATTCATTGAAGCTGTAGTGTAGTACAGATTATGGTGGAGGAAGATTTTCACTAACATAAGAGGAATAAGCAGGAAGGACAAATTCTACTGACTGTAATTTTTGTGTTTGCCCTGCACTTTGTACCAGGTTCAGTGCTCCCCGAAACGTTTGGTTAGCACACAAGAAAGCTTCAGCATACAAGACCATCGACAACACTCCCTGGTTCTACAATCCAAACCATTGACCATAGATACCTCTTCCAACACCTCATCACACATTCCTATACAATGGCTACAAAGGCAGCAGATTCTATACTACCTCCGATCCATTAACAAACTCACCAGTATCACTCCTGACTCCACTACCTTCGAATCTCACCTTCTACAGAAAGACCCACCTATACTATCGCCCAACTATATTCTATTCTTATAGTTGCCCCCATACCAGACCTCCCCTCCTACACACTATTTTGGGAGAGGGAAATTCAGACCAATCATTGATCAAACCATCACTTTTCCACAGCATCCAGTTAGCCATGATGGAGTACCCACTCCCCCTGCTCCCCTCCACATCCCCTCTCCCTCAAATACTTCTTTCTTTGCAGTTCCCTTTTCCAGTTTGAGACACCAGCCATAGTGGTTCGAATATGACCTCTTTGCCAGTCAGCGAACCTGTCAGCTGACTGGTCACACAAAATTCTTTGACTGTAGCACCTAATTTACCAGTCAGTTCTTCTCTTGGATATCCGCTAGAAGCTCCGAGATGGGGGTGCCCAATTCTTGGTATATTATGTCTTCAATTATAAGCCATATCTTCCTATGACATCCTCATCTTATATTTATTTTGTTTTCTCAGCTCTGGATGTTTGTGAAAAATGGGGAGAAAACCCTCCACTGCAGCCTCGACACATGAGAGAAGCACTCAGAAGATTGAAGTCCAGGGGGCAAATTCCAGATTCCAAGTATAAAAAAATCTTGTTCAGTTAATATTATTGGACATGAGATTGACCTATTGTACCTTCTAAGAAGAGAGCGGTTGCTTTGAGGATTGGTGGTAAACCTGCAGCTTTGCTCCTGCAGGGTCAAGCAACAGGTTATCCCCACCAGCAGTACATACGAAACTTTACTTTGCATCCTTGTTACTTTGACTGCCAAGAACATAAGAAAAAGCATGATTTGAAACTTAACTAGGGCTTTCGTTCTTCATGCCCGATGATTAAACAAAGTAGTGATGGGCAAAAAGAAAGCAAGTATGTGTAGCTGCCATTGCTGACCTGTTTTTAAAGGACAAAAATAATTTTATAACAACACATAGCATCAATACATCCATTTGACTGCTAACAAATTCTAAAAGCACATGCTGTTGTTTGTTGAATGCCTCTATATTTCCCTTTGCCTCCACTGTGGGCGGTGTCTGATACCCCTCAAGTGTAGTGCTGACTGTAACTTTAAATTAGCTGCTAGCAGCCTTTCAGCAGGCTTCAGCTTGTTCAAAGTGACAGTCAGTGCTACCATTAAGATCTATGTTTAACATCTCCATGCTTTCTGAAGGATTTGCTCATACTGAAGGACATATATACAAAGCCTAAAACAAGTCAGCAGTGGCATTTTTCACTATGTTCACTTTAAATATAAGCTACACGATGAGTATTGCAGAATAATGTACTGACCGTCGTCGATACTGCAAGATGTGTACTGTTTCATAACGTGTATGGGAAGTGAAGAAAGATGCATAAGATGTAGAAATAACTGTACCATATTAGATCAAAATATTGTCAGGTGTATTTACAAACACATTTATGAATATACATACATTTTTTTTTCTTTAGTAAAATGGGGTTTTTTTTATGTGATTATACCATGTTTAGTAGTAACAGTTTTATATGGCTTTATTTAATTAAACAAAAAAATTAAAATGGTGCAGCAACAAATCTGTAATCGTCTTTTACCATAAAACTACAGGCTTCTCCACTGCCTTTTGTGCAGTTATTGTTTGCGATGTATATTATCAACATGGGATTAAGAGATTGTAATAAATAAAGCATATTGTGGACAAAGCAGTACAATCATTTACTGAGTATGCAACCTCATAATCTTCTAATCCTTGCCTATGTTCCAGTTTAAGCTGGCACCCTGACTGCTGTCCCAGGTTTCCTGCAGCATTCTATGGAGTTACCCTTTCATGCAGGGACTAGAGTTGTGTTTACCAACACTGTGTGCATCAATAAAAATACACAGCCCAATAGCCTAGGATGGAAAGGTCCTCCCCTGCTCCTCCATCCATGCTAACAGACTGACTGGAGACTGCATTGTCCACTGTTAACTCTGTCAACACCAGAAGTTCAGGAAAGCAGCATTGAGAAAGCAAGATCCAGCAGCAATAAAAGTTGAAAACTGCAAGTGCTGGGGTAAGAATTTTAACATAGTTTACTGGTGAATGTTTGTTTTATTTTGCTAAATGTGTTAAGGACTGCTGAGAGTTTATTACTACTTTAAAGCCAAACTCCAGGTATGATAATTGCATACTTGCATTGGTCCAGCTTGGACCAATGTAGGTATGCATATCTTGTACATGAGAAGCTGCCAGGGAAGCAGGCAATCACTGAAGCAATCGGCACTACTACAGTGTGGCTCCAATCTTCTAGGTCCTATGCCAGTGGCTTCCACGGGAGATGAAGGGTGTCGCTTCCTGCAAGTTTAATGTCCTGGTTCATCACATTGGATGATTGGGATACAAAGCTGTCAAGCACCGGTAATGAATGCAAGCCTGAAATGCTACCCGCAATCACACCTGAGGGTTCCAGTGATTGATCAATGTGCTCACTGAATATGTGAGATCCACAATACAGCTTTTACTAAAGTCACTAATTGAGAGCCACTTGGAATGATTTTTTTTTTCTTTGTTCCAAAAATAATTTTATTAGAAAAGTTAAGGCAGATCAATGTACATACAAATATGTATTACAGTCTGAACATAGACACAATATGCAGCATCCCGTTTCGCAGACGGGCTATGGGTTTGAATTGTAGTACAAATCGAGATGAGGTATATCTTTATATCAAAGGTGTATAGAAAACCAGCAGATACAAAGAGTGTAATAGATACATCGTTATAGGTATATTAATTACTGACCTATCTACTTATAAGCCCTTATGTTGAGGGAATGTGAAGTGCTGGGAAAGAATAGCACATGATGATGTGTGCGTTATGATTTCTGTGCCCATTTCGGGAGTGTGTGAAATTAGTCACACTTGTACCAGAGATTAAATGCTATGTTTTGCTGGTGATATGTGAATGATGAAAGCGTACAAAAGGTGTGAGATAAAGAGAAGTCAGAGAGGTGAATAGATGTAAGAAGAGATGTAGTAAGGGGGAGTATGAGGAAAAAAAAAAAGAGGGGGGGGGATATTAGAATGGGTAGCTGCAGATAAAATAAATCGCATTGTTTTATACGAGCCAGAAAGATAGCTATATAGCTTAGTATTTAATATGTGCAAGATCATTTAATGGGGCAATATGTGGGTCAAGAACCTGAAAGGTAGGTTATGATGTTGAGTCTCAATCCATCTACAGTTGCAAGAAAAAGTATGTGAACCCCTTGGGATTACGTGGAGTTTTGCATGAATTGGGCATAAAATGTGCTCTGAACGTCATCTAAGTCACAACAATAGAAGAACACAGTCTGCTGAACATAATACTACACAAACATTAGAAGTTGCCATGGTTTAATTGCACATAACATGTAAACATTCACAGTGCAGGGAGGAAAAAGTATGTGAACCTTTGGACTTAATAACTGGTTGACCCTTCTTTGGCAGCAATAACCTCAACCAAACGTTTCCTGTAGTTGCAGATCAGACCTGCACAACGATCTGGAGTAATTTTGGACCACTCCTCTTCACAAAACTGTTTCAGTGTAGCAATATTCTTGGGATGTCTGGTGTGAATCGCTCTCTCAAGGTCATGCCACAGCATTTCAATCGGGTTGAGGTCAGGACTCTGACTGGGCCACTCCAGAAGGCGTATTCTGTGCTGTTGCAGCCATTGTTTTGTTGAATTGCTTGTATGCTTTGGGTCATTGTCCTGTTGCATCACCCATCCTCTGTGGAGCTTCAGTTGGCGGACAGATGGTCGTACGTTTTCCTGCAAAATGTTTTGATAAACTCTGGAATTCATTTTCCCATCGATGACAACAATCCGTCCAGGCCCTGAGGCAGCAAAGCAGCCCCAAACCATGATGCTCCCTCCACCATGTTTTAAAGTGGGGATGAGGTTTTGATGTTGGTGTGCTGTGCCTTTTTTTCTCCACACATAGTGTTGTGTGTTCTTCCCAAACAACTCAATCTTGGTTTCATCTGTCCACAGTATATTTTGCCAGTAGTGCTGTGGAACATCCAGGTGCTCTTTTGCAAACTTCAAACGTGCTGCAATATTCTTTTTGGACAGCAATGGCTTCCTCCGTGGTGTCCTCCCATGTACTCCATTCTTGTTTAATGTTTTCCTTATTGTAGAGGTGTCAACAAAAATGTTAGCATGTGCCAGAGATTTCTGTAGGTCTTTAGCTGACACTCTGGGATTCTTCTTTACCTCATGCAGCATTCTGCGCTGTGCTCTTGCAGTCATTTTTACAGGACGACCACGCCTAGGGAGAGTAGTAACAGTGATAAACTTTCTCCATTTGTAGATAGTCTGTCTTACCGTGGACACATGAACATCAGGGCTTTTGGAGATACTTATGTAACCCTTTCCAGCTTCATGCAAGTCAACAATTCTTGATCGTAGGTCTTCTAAGAGCTCTTTTCTGCGAGGCATGGTTCACATCAGACAGTGCTTCTTGAAACCAGTAAACCCAAAACAGATGTGTGTTTTTTAAGGGCAGGACAGCTGTCAGCAACACATCCAATATCATCACACTGATTGGAGTCAAGGTTGGCTCACTCCTGGCTCCAATTAGCTCTGGGAGAAGTCATTAAGCTAGGGTCTCACATACTTTTTCCTCCCTGCACTGTGAATGTTTACATGTTATGTGCAATTAAACCATGGCAACATCTAATGTTTGTGTAGTATTATGTTCAGCAGACTGTGTTCTTCTATTGTTGTGACTTAGATGACGTTCAGAGCACATTTTATGTCCAATTCATGCAAAACTCCACGTAATCCCAAGGGGTTCACATACTTTTTCTTGCAACTGTAAATGTGCATTAAATGCGTCACTGGTGGATAGGGTGTCTTTTGAGATAACATTGTGTCCAATTATTTAGTCAGGGGCTGTAGGCTGGTCATGCAATAATAGGTGATAGGTAGTGGTGGTTTTGAAATTACTCCAACAAGCCCATGTCTTCCTGAATCTCTCGGGATGATCTTTTGCTACAGAAATCAATTTCTCCATTTCCTCAATTTTGTTGATCCTAGCAAACTATTCTTGAATAGTGGGAACATGTGTTGAGCGCCAGTGGACTGGGATACATTGTTTTGTCACGTTTACCATGTGCATGGCGAGTGATTTACGGTATGTCCTAAATGAAAGTGTGGAATGGTGGAGCAAGAATTGTGTGGGGGAGAGGTCTAGGAAGTACGTAGTTACTTGCGTGATTATGAGTTGGATTTTCTCCCAGAAAGGCTGCAGCAATGGGCAGTCCCACCAGAAATGCAAGAATGTACCCGTCGCCTGGTGGCATCTCCAACACGAATCTGAGATGTTAAGGTCAAATTTGTGAAGCAGGGACGGAACTCTGTACCATCTAGAATATAGTTTAAAATTGTTTTCTTGTGTGGAGACACATATGGATCCTTTATGTACAGTCAGGCCCATAAATATTGGGACATCAACACAATTCTAACAGTTTTGGCTCTATACACCACCATAATGGATTTGAAATGAAACAAACAAGATGTGCCTTAACTGCAGACTGTCAGCTTTAATTTGAGGGCATTTACATCCAAATCAGGTGAACGGTGTAGGAATTACAACAGTTTGCATATGTGCCTCCCACTTGTTAAGGGACTAAAAGTAATGGAACAGAATTATAATCATAAATCAAACTTTCACTTTTTAATACTTGGTTGCAAATCCTTTGCAGTCAATTACAGCCTGAAGCCTGGAACACATAGACATCACCAGACACTGGGTTTCATCCCTGGTGATGCTTTGCCAGGCCTCTACTGCAACTGTCTTCAGTTCCTGCTTGTTCTTGGGGCATTTTCCCTTCAGTTTTGTCTTCAGCAAGTGAAATGCATGCTCATTTGGATTTAGGTCAGGTGATTGACTTGACCAATGCATAACATTCCACTTCTTTCCCTTAAAAAACTCTTTGGTTGCTTTTGCAGTATGCTTTGGGTCATTGTCCATCTGCACTGTGAAGCTGCGTCCAATGAGTTCTGAAGCATTTGGCTGAATATGAGCAGATAATATTGCCCGAAACACTTCAGAATTCATCCTGCTGCTTTTGTCAGCAGTCACATCATCAATAAATACAAGAGAACCAGTTCCATTGGCAGCCATACATGCCCACACCATGACACTACCACCACCATGCTTCACTGATGAGGTGGTATGCTTAGGATCATGAGCAGTTCCTTTCCTTCTCCATACTCCTCTCTTCCCATCACTCTGGTACAAGTTGATCTTGGTCTCATCTGTCCATAGGATGTTGTTCCAGAACTGTGAAGGCTTTTTTAGATGTCGTTTGGCAAACTCTAATCTGGCCTTCCTGTTTTTGAGGCTCACCAATGGTTTACATCTTGTGGTGAACCCTCTGTATTCACTCTGGTGAAGTCTTCTCTTGATTGTTGACTTTGACACACATACACCTACCTCCTGGAGAGTATTCTTGATCTGGCCAACTGTTGTGAAGGGTGTTTTCTTCACCAGGAAAAGAATTCTTCAGTCATCCACCACAGTTGTTTTCCGTGGTCTTCCGGGTCTTTTGGTGTTGCTGAACTCACCGGTGCATTCCTTCTTTTTAAGAATGTTCCAAACAGTTGTTTTGGCCACGCCCTAATGTTTTTGCTATCTCTCGGATGGGTTTGTTTTGTTTTTTCAGCCTAATGATGGCTTGCTTCACTGATAATGACAGCTCTTTGGATCGCATCTTGAGAGTTGACAGCAACAGATTCCAAATGCAAATAGCACACTTGAAATGAACTCTGTACCTTTTTATCTGCTCATTGTAATTGGGATAATGAGGGAATAACACACACCTGGCCATGGAACAGCTGAGAAGCCAATTGTCCCATTACTTTTGGTCCCTTAACAAATGGGAGGCACATGTGTAAACTGTTGTAATTCCTACACCGTTCACCTGATTTGGATGTAAATACCCTCAAATTAAAGCTGACAGTCTGCAGTTAAAGCACATCTTGTTCGTTTCATTTCAAATCCATTGTGGTGGTGTATAGAGCCAAAAATGTTAGAATTGTGTCGATGTCCCAATATTTATGGACCTGACTGTATATGTTCGTAAATGTGATCCCAATCTTCTGGCGATAGTTGGAGTTGTAAGTAAAAGCTCCAGGCCTTGCAAGCTTTCCTAGACAGAAGGTCAATGGTGTTTGGATTTTTTAGCTATGAGGAGCTATGTATAAAGTGGTGGAGCTGTCTGTACATCCACAGTGTCAGGGTTAGAGATGGCCATTTGTTCAAAAGGTGGTCTCTGAGTAAGAATGTCCCATCTTTGAAGAGTTGATGCAGAGTCAAATTGTCTAGGGGGTTAGACCCGGCGAGAAAGGCATGAGACATACATGGGGGGGGGGGTCTGGGTTCATTTTGATAGGAGTGAGTGGACCAGGGGTTGAAGAAAAACCTGTTTTCTGACTTATCAGATGATAACATGATAGAGTAGTGCCTTTAAGAAGGTGTTCCCTGAACTCAGATGGGATGTGGGAATTTTTCAGCCAAGGGGAAGTGGCGAACGGTGTCCCCGAAAATGCAGCTTCCAGATTAACCCAAGCCTTACGGTTGCGGTTCGTAGACCAATCTACTATTCTTGCCATGTGACAGGCTCTATAGTAGCAGGTGATATCAGGCAGTCCAATACCTCCGCCCATCTTGGGCATGGTAAGTTGTTCAAAACCAATTCTGGGGCGTCGATTACACCATAGACACGAGGTACATAATGTTTTATAGGACTTAAAGAAGGAATTGGGCAGTTTAATTAGAATCGTTTGCATCAGGTATAGTAGTCTGGGAAGCACATTCATCTTAAGAATAGCTGCTCTGCCAAACCAAGAGAAAAATGGTTTGTCCCATGTCTGTAGATCTTTGGTGATGCTACGTAAAATGGGTAAAAACTTTTTGGCATAGAGTTCTGTAAGGTGAGTCAGTAATTGGATTCCTAAGTATGTAATGGCCTCGGACTGCCATGCGAAAGGAAAGTTCGTTTTCACCTGTTTTTTAGATTGCAGGGCCCTGGCTAAAGATTTGCCGCTCTTATTTCCATGTTCATAAAAGAGTTTTTCTGAGATAAAGTAAAATTACGCTTGGTTTCCTTTTCCACAATGTCTCAAAGTTGTTTGCGTGCCTGATCAATTTCGGTCGCAGAGTTTACAGCCTTCGAGCATTTATGTGAGCATTCAAGTTTACGTACTTTATGAAGTATAGAAGTAAAAGATGCCTGAGCTATGCATTTTCGAGAAGCAGTGATTGAAAGAAGGAGCCCACGTATCGCACATTTGTGTGCTTCCGATTGAATGAGAGGTGTCGTTTCCAGGGACGTATTTTCTTTAACCACCTCGCGCCCGCCATATAGCCCAATGACGGGCGCAAGGTGGTTCTCTTGTTCTGGGAGGACGTCATATGACGTCCTCCCATTCTCACCGCGCATGCACGGCTCAGAGAGCGCAGGGCACAGCGGATCACGGAAAGAGCCGAAGATGTCGGCTTGGTCATGTGATCAGCTGTGTCCAATCACAGCTGATCACATGTAAACAGGGAAATGCCGGTTATCGGCATTTCTCTCCTCTTGAGCTGTCACGCTGACAGCTTGAGAGGAGAGGAGAGCCGGTAATCGGCTTTCCGCGAGGGGACATGTATATTGGTCATCAGAGCACTGATGATCAGTGTAGCCCCAGCAGTGCCACCTGTCAGTGCCTACCGGTGCACATCAATGCCACATATCAGTGCCCATCTGAGCTGCCTTTCAGTGTCACCCATCAGTGCCAGTCAGTGCTGCCTATTAGTGCCATGTATCAGTGCTGCCTTTCAGTGCCCACCACTGCAGCCTCATTAGCGCACATCAGTGAAGGAGAAAAATCACTTATTTACAAAATTTTATAACAAAAACTAAGTAAAAGGTTTTTTTCCAAAATTTTCAGAGGTTTTTGGTTTAAGAAAAAATAAAAAACCCAGAGGTGATTAAATAACACCAAAATAAAGCTCTGTCACAAAAAACTGATAAAAATTTCATATAGGTACAGTGTTGTATGACCACGCAATTGTCATTCATAGTGCGACAGCGCTGAAAGCTGGAAATTGGCCTGGGCAGGAAGGGGGGTATAAGTGCCCTGTAGGCTTGTGGTTAAAATAATTGGTCAGAGATTCACGAATTTGGAGGGTAATGGATGAGTCCGTAATGGATGAGTCCTTGGAATGATTGAGCCATCAGTGACAAAACTGAATTTGGTGGTCTTTAACCACTAGCCTACAGGGCACTTATACCCCCTTCTTGCCCAGGCCAATTTCCAGCTTTCAGCACTGTCACATTTTGAATGACAATTGCGCGGTCATGCAACACTGTACCCATATGAAAACTGTATCCTTTTTTTTGCGACAGAGCTTTATTTTGGTGGTATTTAATCACCTCTGGGTTTTTTTATTAAACAACCACTGAAAATTTTGAAAAAAAAAAGTTTTTTCTTAGTTTTTGTTATAAAATTTTGTAAATTAAGTGATTTTTCTCCTTCAATGATGTGCGCTAATGAGGCTGTAGTGATGGGCACTGATGGACACTGATAGGGGGCACTGATGGACACTGAAAGGCAGCCCTAATAGGCGGCACTGATGCACACTGATAGGCGGCACTGACTGGCATTGATGATCTGTGTACATGTCCCCTCCAAGGAATGCCGATTACCAGCTCTCCTCTCCTCATGAGCTGTCAGCGTGACAGCTTGTGAGGAGAGAAAAGCCGATAACCGGCATGTCACTGTTTACATGGGATCAGCTATGATTGGACACAGCTGATCACATGCACGAGCCGACAGCTTCGGCTCTTTCCGTTGATCCGCTGTGTCCTAGAGACACAGTGCACCGCCGATCGCCGCACTGCGTGCTCCCAGAGCGAGAACGAGAGAACCGCCTTGCATCCGTCATTTTACTATATGTTGGCGATTGGAGTAAATATGCAGGATTTGGTGATCAGATCTGACAACAAAAGCAGCTGACAGAAGAATCTCCAGAAACTATAAATCCAGCAAGCAGATGTCCTAGCTCCTTGGGACACTTAGCTTAAAGACTAGGTATATATAAATAAATAAATATATTTGCAGCACAAAAAAATTGTGTATTTATTATTTTTCACAGGAGAATATAAAGCATTGCAACCCCAAACCCTTCCTCCAGCTCTATGTCTCAACCTCAGTACAGGCTTTCAGTTAGATAGCTGGAGGAAGTGTCAATAGACTTGAAGTGCAGTGATCACTGCACTCGAATTCCATTGCTATGGTCTACGGCTGTGGCAGATGGGACTTGTAATTCATTCACAGAGCACTTTGGGGGTGGGAGGGATTGCTTAGCAACCTGTTGCATCTTAAACATGGAGTTGGCCTTTAACTGAACTTGTATGCAGGAGCACTGACACAGCCTCTAGTTGGGGTTGTGCACTTTTTTGAACTGTATCTTGTCCAAGCCTATTAGAAACAGGAGTTATACTTGGAAGGCAGTTTGTGCTTCCTTCTTCCAATCCCTGTATCCCTACTGTGTCTTTTGTCCTCTCATTAATACAGGGAGAACATCTTTTAATATATAGTCACCTGCAGTAGCATAAAGGTTGCACTGTTAATAAATAAACACAGAAGGGCAACAGAGGCCTCGGATGCGATGTAGGACTGAAGTTTTTGGGGCAGCTAAATACTGCATTTGGAAGAGTTTACATGAAAGCAAGCAGCACATAAAGGTGAAAGCTATTAAAGTGTGTGTGAAACTATGAAATTCAAGATGCCCAGTGTTTGGTTTTTACATTGAATTAAGCAGTTGGATTTGGTACAGAAAACACTGGGGCGTTTTTTATCTGCCTTGGGTAACGGCTGTGCTTCTGTTGTGTTGCTGTACCTTAACAAGCAAAACCCACTCTCAAATTAGCCATTGCTATATATTTCCATGCATAAGTGTGCTGGGAAATATCTTTTTGTTTAGTGTGTAAAGCCCCATACTAAGCCAACAACGACTGTACCAGGTCACTGCAATTTGGTGGTTGTAAACCACCAGCAGAAGTGTAGAGGAGTCCTAATTGACAAGAAAAAAGCAGTCGTACGTTTAGTTTTTAAAACGGCAGAGTTAAATAAAAAAACATCAATCATCCTAGGACACTAGCCTGAGGACATGATGTTAGTAGGAGGGATTATTCCATGGGCTGGGCTACAGTTTCCAGGGGGTTAACAATGCCAACCTTTATTAGCCAGTGTAGGTTTCCGATGATACCCCTCCAGAACTAGGATCACATACCCAAGTACTATCCTAGTTCTCATATGAACATAAATTAAGACGGAAACCATTTCAGCACGGAAACCATTCCTCCCAATTAACACTTTCACATGCAATTTTGACCAGTGTCACAAAGTGAACAGTTTTGTATTTTATTAGTGTACCATAATTACTAAAAGAAACAAGAAGAGTAGGTCAGCGGGGCACCTTTTTCATGTGTGGTGGTCCTGCCCTGTAGTACACCAATTTTCTTCTAGATACCATATAACTAGAGATGAGCGAATCGAAGTAGGCGAAGTGGAATTCGTTTCGAATATTAGGAAAATTTCGATTTTTTTTTCGAAAATTTTTCCTAAAATGGCGGCGACATGTGCGGCGACGAAGCGGGGATGTCTGGGAAGGCGCGCAGACAAGGCGCGCTGACCCATAATGCATTCATTCATGACATGTGATCGCATTAGCCAATCAGCAGCCAGCCAGCCAGCACAGTGTAATGGTCGAGCTATAAATGGCGGCCATTTTAGAATTCTCCATTTGCCTCCAGTCATTCAACAGAGGCAGACCTGGCTGTATGCAGGGAGAGAGTTAGGGACAGAGAAACGTTACTTAGGGACACAGAAACGTTAGTTAGGGCCACAGAATCGTTACTTAGGGCCATAGAAACGTTACATAGGGCCACAGAAACGTTACTTAGGGCCACAGAATCGTTTGTTAGGGCCACAGAAACGTTACTTAGGGCCACAGAATTGTTACTCAGGGACAGACAGAATCGTTACTGAGGGCCACAGAATCGTTACTGAGGGCCACAGAATCGTTACTTAGGGCCACAGAATCGTTACTTAGGGCCACAGAAACGTTACTTAGGGCCACAGAATTGTTACTTAGGGACAGACACAGAATTGTTACTGAGGGACACAGAATCGTTACTTAGGGCCACAGAATTGTTACTTAGGGACAGACACAGAATTGTTACTGAGGGCCACAGAATCGTTACTTAGGGCCACAGAAATGTTACTTAGGGACAGACACAGAATTGTTACTGAGGGACACAGATTTGTTACTGAGGGCCACAGAATCGTTACTTAGGGCCACAGAAACGTTACTTAGGGCCACAGAGTTGTTACTTAGGGACAGACACAGAATTGTTATTGAGGGACACAGAATTGTTACTAAGGGCCACACAAACGTTACTTAGGGCCACAGAAACGTTACTTAGGGACACAGAATCGTTACTTAGGGCCACAGAAACGTTACTTAGGGCCACAGAAACGTTACTTAGGGACACAGAATTGTTACTCAGGGACAGACACAGAATTGTTACTGAGGGACACAGATTTGTTACTGAGGGCCACAGAATCGTTACTTAGGGCCACAGAATTGTTACTTAGGGACAGACACAGAATTGTTACTGAGGGATACAGAATTGTTACTGAGGGCCACAGAATCGTTACTTAGGGCCACAGAAACGTTACTTAGGGCCACAGAATTGTTACTTAGGGACAGACACAGAATTGTTACTGAGGGACACAGATTTGTTACTGAGGGCCACAGAATCGTTACTTAGGGCCACAGAATTGTTACTTAGGGACAGACACAGAATTGTTACTGAGGGACACAGATTTGTTACTGAGGGCCACAGAATCGTTACTTAGGGCCACAGAAACGTTACTTAGGGCCACAGAATTGTTACTTAGGGACAGACACAGAATTGTTACTGAGGGACACAGATTTGTTACTGAGGGACACAGAATCGTTACTTAGGGCCACAGAATTGTTACTTAGGGACAGACACAGAATTGTTATTGAGGGACACAGAATTGTTACTGAGGGCCACAGAACCGTTACTTAGGGCCACAGAAACGTTACTTAGGGCCACAGAATTGTTACTTAGGGACAGACACAGAATCGTTACTTAGGGCCACAGAATTGTTACTTAGGGACAGACACAGAATTGTTACTGAGGGATACAGAATTGTTACTGAGGGCCACAGAATCGTTACTTAGGGCCACAGAAACGTTACTTAGGGCCACAGAATTGTTACTTAGGGACAGACACAGAATTGTTACTGAGGGACACAGATTTGTTACTGAGGGCCACAGAATCGTTACTTAGGGCCACAGAATTGTTACTTAGGGACAGACACAGAATTGTTACTGAGGGACACAGATTTGTTACTGAGGGCCACAGAATCGTTACTTAGGGCCACAGAAACGTTACTTAGGGCCACAGAATTGTTACTTAGGGACAGACACAGAATTGTTACTGAGGGACACAGATTTGTTACTGAGGGACACAGAATCGTTACTTAGGGCCACAGAATTGTTACTTAGGGACAGACACAGAATTGTTATTGAGGGACACAGAATTGTTACTGAGGGCCACAGAACCGTTACTTAGGGCCACAGAAACGTTACTTAGGGCCACAGAATTGTTACTTAGGGACAGACACAGAATTGTTACTGAGGGCCACAGAAACGTTACTGAGGGCCACAGAAACGTTACTGAGGGCCACAGAAACGTTACTGAGGGCCACAGAAATGTTACTTAGGGCCACAGAATCGTTAGTTAGGGCCACAGAAACGTTACTTAGGGACACAGAATTGTTACTCAGGGACAGACACAGAATTGTTACTGAGGGATACAGAATTGTTACTGAGGGCCACAGAATCGTTACTTAGGGCCACAGAATCATTACTTAGGGCCACAGAAACGTTACTTAGGGCCACAGAAACGTTACTTAGGGCCACAGAATTGTTACTTAGGGACAGACACAGAATTGTTATTGAGGGCCACAGAACCGTTACTTAGGGCCACAGAACCGTTACTTAGGGCCACAGAAACGTTACTTAGGGCCACAGAATTGTTACTTAGGGACAGACACAGAATTGTTACTGAGGGACACAGATTTGTTACTGAGGGCCACAGAAACGTTACTTAGGGCCACAGAATCGTTACTTAGGGCCACAGAAACGTTACTTAGGGCCACAGAAACGTTACTTAGGGACAGACACAGAATTGTTACTGAGGGACACAGATTTGTTACTTAGGGCCACAGAATCGTTACTTAGGGCCACAGAATTGTTACTCAGGGACAGACACAGAATTGTTACTGAGGGATACAGAATTGTTACTGAGGGACACAGAACCGTTACTTAGGGCCACAGAAACGTTACTTAGGGCCACAGAATTGTTACTTAGGGACACAGAATTGTTACTTAGGGACACAGAATTGTTACTCAGGGACAGACACAGAATTGTTACTGAGGGATACAGAATTGTTACTGAGGGCCACAGAAACGTTACTTAGGGCCACAGAAACGTTACTTAGGGCCACAGAAATGTTACTCAGGGACAGACACAGAATTGTTACTGAGGGACACAGAATTGTTACTGAGGGCCACAGAAATGTTACTGAGGGCCACAGAAATGTTACTTCGGGCCACAGAAACGTTACTTAGGGCCACAGAAACGTTACTTAGGGCCACAGAAACGTTACTTAGGGCCACAGAATCGTTACTTAGGGACACAGAAGCGTTACTTAGGGACACAGAATTGTTACTGAGGGACACAGATTTGTTACTGAGGGACACAGAACCGTTACTTAGGGACACAGAATTGTTACTCAGGGACAGACACAGAATTGTTACTGAGGGACACAGAATTGTTACTGAGGGACACAGAATTGTTACTGAGGGACACAGAATTGTTACTCAGGGACACAGAATTGTTACTCAGGGACAGACACAGAATTGTTACTGAGGGACACAGAACTGTTACTTAAGGCCACAGAAACGTTACTCAGGGACACAGAATTGTTACTCAGGGACACAGAATTGTTACTCAGGGACACAGAATCGTTTAATTAAAGAGTATGTCAGACAACATACAGAGGAGTGGCAGAGGAGGCAATGTTTTAGGAGCGAGCAGACGTGGCAGCAGAGGAAGGGGTCGAGGCAGCACTATTCGCAGCCAGAGGCCAGTGCTCCCGGTGTCGTCCAGCGGTCGTGTCTCCACCGACAACCCTGCCGTCATCGATTGGTTGGCTCGGTCGTCTTCCTCTTCCCAGGTCACCTCTGACACCTACAGCCAACGGTCGGTGGGTACGTCAGACACAACCGTTAGTTGGCATGGCCCGGGACCAAGCCCACTGAAATCACGTGTCCTCTACCTGCCCCTGTCCTTTGGTGTTCCCTCACCAAGCGAAGTATCGCATGCTGTGGGCTCAGCCCCACTGTACAGTGAGGAAGAGCAAACAGAGGGCGGTCAGGAACGGGGGGAGACATCCGCCTCTTCAGCAGCCAGGCGAAGAAGTAGTGGCGAGGAGAGTGGCTTGGTAGCCGGTCTAGAGACAGGTCTGTCTCCTGACCCACACGCAGCCGAGGGGGCTAGTAGTGAGGCGGAGACCCTAATTGATGATGAGGAGGCTGATCGCACTTGGCAGCCTCGTCGTCATCAGGCTATTGCTTCCGCATCATCAGGAGAAGAGGGTGGCAGCTTGGCAGCGAGCAAAACAGTCGGTGGGTTGCCCAGGAGGCAGCAGGGTCGCAGCAGTGTCAGTGGAGGCAAACGGCCACGGAGTACAGCACCAGCTCCACTGCAGCCTACCACCACGGCCAGTAGTGGTGCCGGTGTGCACGGAGGAAGCAGCAGTCAGCCAGTGAGGAGTATCGGGGGCAAAGTTTCCTACTCGGCGGTGTGGCAATTTTTTGTCAAGCCGCCCGAGGAAGTAAACGTAGCCGTATGTCGACTATGTGGCCAGAAAGTCAAGCGTGGCCAGGGGGCCCATGTTGGGACTACAGCGTTGCGGCAGCATATGCAGCGTCGCCATTTGGTGGCCTGGGAAAACCGTGATAAAGATACGGCGGTTCTGCCCGCCCCAGCCCCCGCTCCATCACCCGCTCCGTTACTTGCTCCGTCACCCGACGTCAATCGCCCTCTATCAGCCAGTCAAGGCTCCAACACCTCTGCTGAGGGGAGTTGTCGCTCGTTGGCATCTTCCGCTCGTTCAGATGCTCCTTCTCCTGCTACTCCTCTTCACGGATTCCGTCAGCAGTCTTTCTTGGAATCCGTTTCCAAGAGACAACAGTTTGCGAGCACGCACCCGACGGTGCAAAAGCTGAACGTCCTCCTGTCCAAGTTGCTGGTGCTGCAGTCCCTCCCTTTCCAAGTGGTGGACTCAGCACCTTTCCGAGAAATGATGGCTTGTGCCGCGCCGCGGTGGAGAGTGCCAAGCCGTCATTTCTTCGCCAAAAAGGCAGTGCCAGCCCTGCATTCACATGTAGAAGACATGGTGGGCCAGTCTTTGAGCATGTCGGTCTCTGCCAAAGTGCACGGCAGCGCCGACGTGTGGAGCTGTAACTACGGTCAGGGACAGTACATGTCATTTACGGCCCACTGGGTGAACGTGGTGCCGTCACAGCCGCACCAGCAACTTGGACAGGTCACGCCGCTTTTGCCTCCACGTTTGCACATCCTTGGTCCGGCAAAGATGTCCGCCTCTACCACCTCTTCTTCCGCCGTGTCCTCAGCCGCCACCCCCGTGCCAAGTCCCATTACCCGACCGGCATATCACATGTGCAGGGCGCAACGGTGTCACGCTGTGCTGCACCTGGTATGCCTTGGCGAACGTAGTCACACAGGGGAGGAACTTCTCAGTGTAATGAACAGAGAAATCGACAGATGGCTGTCTCCGCGCAAACTCAAAATCGGAACCATGTTGACCGACAACGGAAAGAACATGGTGTCTGCTCTGCGTCAAGGAAGGTTGTGCCATGCGCCATGCATGGCTCACGTGTTCAATCTGGTTGTCAAGCGGTTCCTAAAATCCACCATCCCACTGCAAGACATCCTTAAAATGTCACGTAAACTTTGCATGCATTTCAGCCATTCCTACACCGCAAAGCACACCCTCCTTGAGCTGCAGCGGCAGAACGGAATTCCACAGCATCGCCTAATCTGCGACGTTGCAACAAGGTGGAATTCAACCCTACACATGTTAGACCGCCTTTACGAACAGCGAAAGGCCATCACCGATTTCCTGATGTTACAAGCGGATAAAGGTACTCCCCTGTGTAACTTCGATGTCAGCCATTGGCAGCTCATGCGTGACACCTGCCGCTTGCTCAGGCCCTTTGAGGAGGCCACGCTATTCGTGAGTCGGCAGGACTATGGGATGAACGACGTCATTCCTCTGTTGCACGTCCTGGAACAAATGCTGTTAACAATGGCTGGTCAGGGTGCGGTAGACGTGGCGCACAGATCTCAACGCCACATGACCCCTGTGGGGGCAGGACAGGAAGAAGAGGAGGAGGTAGAGGAGGACATTTGTGCTCAGGAATTATTGAGTGAAATGGGTGGTTTTTCCACTCAGCGGACAGGAGTGGAGGAGCAGGAGCATCTGGTAGAGGAGGAGGAGGAGGAGACAGAGGACCCAGACGCACCGTGGCAGTATGCTGTGGAGATGGAGGCAGGTAGTCCCTCGCATTCCTTGGCACAAATGGCCCATAGCATGCTCGGTTGCTTGCGTAGCGACAGCCGAATAATAACCATCAGACAGAGGGATGACTTTTGGCTGTCCACCTTGTTGGACCCTCGCTACCGTTCAAAAATGGTGGCCTTTTTCACACGTGCTGAGAGGGAGGCCAAAATAACGTACTATAAAAACCACCTATGTAGTCAGTTGGTCTCTGCCTTTGTGCGCCAACGTCCATCCTCAGACACTGTGGGCCCTGTGCGCTCGCGTTCCGCTGCCATGGCAGCAGGGGAGGGGTGGGGTGGTAGGAGCAGTGGTAGCTCCACCAGCAGCGGCTGCCTCAGTCTGCAGTCGATGATGAGTAGCTTTCTTCACCAGCGCAGTGAGGAAACTACTAACCAGCCGCAGCAGCAGCAGCATCAGGTGGACCTGGAGCAGGACCTCATACAACAGGCTTGGGCCTACTTGGACAGCACCCTGCCAACCGAGGTAGACAATCCCCTTGACTACTGGGCAACGAAACTTGACCTTTGGCCCCAACTAGCTGAATTTGCCCTTGAAAGGCTGTCATGCCCGGCCAGTAGCGTGGCATCGGAGCGCGTGTTTAGTGCGGCAGGAGGTATTGTAACTCCGCGGAGGACACGACTGTCCACCCAAAGTGTGGAGAGACTCACGTTTGTGAAAATGAATCAGGCGTGGATTAGTCTGGATTTCAAACCACCAGTTCCTGACACAACTGACTAAATCCGCCATGAATCATGCCCCTGCCATGTGCCACTTTCAGGTCTACTCACACTGCTGGTGTGTTCCATTTTTTGTCATAGGGTGCTGGCAGATTACGGGCCTCCCATAGCTGCTGCCAGGCCCCTAATCTGCCATGGGCCCCTGTACCGCCTCCTCATGCTGCTGCCAGGTCCACAGTGTCTCATGCCATGTGCCACTTTCAGGTCTCCTCACACTGCTGGTGTGTTCAATTTTTTGACATAGGGTGCTGGCAGATTACGGGCCTCCCATAGCTGCTGCCAGGCCCCTAATCTGCCATGGGCCCCTATACCGCCTCCTCATGCTGCTGCCAGGTCCAGAGTCTCTCATGGGTCCCTGTACGGCCTCCCATTGCTGCTGTCTCCATCGCCACACTCTGCCATGTGCCACTTTCAGGTCTCCTCACACACTGCTGGTGTGTTGAATTTTTTGACATAGGGTGCTGGCAGATTACGGGCCTCCCATAGCTGCTGCCAGGCCCCTAATCTGCCATGGGCCCCTATACCGCCTCCTCATGCTGCTGCCAGGTCCAGAGTCTGTCATGGGTCCCTGTACGGCCTCCCATTGCTGCTGTCTCCATCGCCACACTCTGCCATGTGCCACTTTCAGGTCTCCTCACACTGCTGGTGTGTTCCATTTTTTGTCATAGGGTGCTGGCAGATTACAGGCCTC
Organism: Staurois parvus; assembly: GCF_062004578.1. Classification (NCBI taxonomy): domain Eukaryota; kingdom Metazoa; phylum Chordata; class Amphibia; order Anura; family Ranidae; genus Staurois; species Staurois parvus. The sequence goes on from NW_028317984.1 coordinate 206,344, forward strand.
CTATAGCTGCTGCCAGGCCCCTAATCTGCCATGGGCCCCTATACCGCCTCCTCATGCTGCTGCCAGGTCCAGAGTCTCTCATGGGTCCCTGTACGGCCTCCCATTGCTGCTGTCTCCATCGCCACACTCTGCCATGTGCCACTTTCAGGTCTCCTCACACTGCTGGTGTGTTGAATTTTTTGACATAGGGTGCTGGCAGATTACGGGCCTCCCATAGCTGCTGCCAGGCCCCTAATCTGCCATGGGCCCCTATACCGCCTCCTCATGCTGCTGCCAGGTCCACAGTGTCTCATGCCATGTGCCACTTTCAGGTCTCCTCACACTGCTGGTGTGTTGAATTTTTTGACATAGGGTGCTGGCAGATTACGGGCCTCCTATAGCTGCTGCCAGGCCCCTAATCTGCCATGGGCCCCTATACCGCCTCCTCATGCTGCTGCCAGGTCCAGAGTCTGTCATGGGTCCCTGTACGGCCTCCCATTGCTGCTGTCTCCATCGCCACACTCTGCCATGTGCCACTTTCAGGTCTCCTCACACTGCTGGTGTGTTCCATTTTTTGTCATAGGGTGCTGGCAGATTACGGGCCTCCCATAGCTGCTGCCAGGCCCCTAATCTGCCATGGGCCCCTATACCGCCTCCTCATGCTGCTGCCAGGTCCACAGTGTCTCATGCCATGTGCCACTTTCAGGTCTCCTCACACTGCTGGTGTGTTGAATTTTTTGACATAGGGTGCTGGCAGATTACGGGCCTCCTATAGCTGCTGCCAGGCCCCTAATCTGCCATGGGCCCCTATACCGCCTCCTCATGCTGCTGCCAGGTCCAGAGTCTGTCATGGGTCCCTGTACGGCCTCCCATTGCTGCTGTCTCCATCGCCACACTCTGCCATGTGCCACTTTCAGGTCTCCTCACACTGCTGGTGTGTTGAATTTTTTGACATAGGGTGCTAACAGATTACGGGCCTCCCATAGCTGCTGCCAGGCCCCTAATCTGCCATGGGCCCCTATACCGCCTCCTCATGCTGCTGCCAGGTCCACAGTGTCTCATGCCATGTGCCACTTTCAGGTCTCCTCACACTGCTGGTGTGTTGAATTTTTTGACATAGGGTGCTGGCAGATTACGGGCCTCCTATAGCTGCTGCCAGGCCCCTAATCTGCCATGGGCCCCTATACCGCCTCCTCATGCTGCTGCCAAGTCCAGAGTCTGTCATGGGTCCCTGTACGGCCTCCCATTGCTGCTGTCTCCATCGCCACACTCTGCCATGTGCCACTTTCAGGTCTCCTCACACACTGCTGGTGTGTTGAATTTTTTGACATAGGGTGCTGGCAGATTACGGGCCTCCCATAGCTGCTGCCAGGCCCCTAATCTGCCATGGGCCCCTATACCGCCTCCTCATGCTGCTGCCAGGTCCAGAGTCTGTCATGGGTCCCTGTACGGCCTCCCATTGCTGCTGTCTCCATCGCCACACTCTGCCATGTGCCACTTTCAGGTCTCCTCACACTGCTGGTGTGTTGAATTTTTTGACATAGGGTGCTGGCAGATTACGGGCCTCCCATAGCTGCTGCCAGGCCCCTAATCTGCCATGGGCCCCTATACCGCCTCCTCATGCTGCTGCCAGGTCCACAGTGTCTCATGCCATGTGCCACTTTCAGGTCTCCTCACACTGCTGGTGTGTTGAATTTTTTGACATAGGGTGCTGGCAGATTACGGGCCTCCTATAGCTGCTGCCAGGCCCCTAATCTGCCATGGGCCCCTATACCGCCTCCTCATGCTGCTGCCAGGTCCAGAGTCTGTCATGGGTCCCTGTACGGCCTCCCATTGCTGCTGTCTCCATCGCCACATTCTGCCATGTGCCACTTTCAGGTCTCCTCACACTGCTGGTGTGTTGAATTTTTTGACATAGGGTGCTGGCAGATTACGGGCCTCCCATAGCTGCTGCCAGGCCCCTAATCTGCCATGGGCCCCTATACCGCCTCCTCATGCTGCTGCCAGGTCCACAGTGTCTCATGCCATGTGCCACTTTCAGGTCTCCTCACACTGCTGGTGTGTTGAATTTTTTGACATAGGGTGCTGGCAGATTACGGGCCTCCTATAGCTGCTGCCAGGCCCCTAATCTGCCATGGGCCCCTATACCGCCTCCTCATGCTGCTGCCAGGTCCAGAGTCTCTCATGGGTCCCTGTACGGCCTCCCATTGCTGCTGTCTCCATCGCCACACTCTGCCATGTGCCACTTTCAGGTCTCCTCACACTGCTGGTGTGTTGAATTTTTTGACATAGGGTGCTGGCAGATTACGGGCCTCCCATAGCTGCTGCCAGGCCCCTAATCTGCCATGGGCCCCTATACCGCCTCCTCATGCTGCTGCCAGGTCCACAGTGTCTCATGCCATGTGCCACTTTCAGGTCTCCTCACACTGCTGGTGTGTTGAATTTTTTGACATAGGGTGCTGGCAGATTACGGGCCTCCTATAGCTGCTGCCAGGCCCCTAATCTGCCATGGGCCCCTATACCGCCTCCTCATGCTGCTGCCAAGTCCAGAGTCTGTCATGGGTCCCTGTACGGCCTCCCATTGCTGCTGTCTCCATCGCCACACTCTGCCATGTGCCACTTTCAGGTCTCCTCACACACTGCTGGTGTGTTGAATTTTTTGACATAGGGTGCTGGCAGATTACGGGCCTCCCATAGCTGCTGCCAGGCCCCTAATCTGCCATGGGCCCCTATACCGCCTCCTCATGCTGCTGCCAGGTCCAGAGTCTGTCATGGGTCCCTGTACGGCCTCCCATTGCTGCTGTCTCCATCGCCACACTCTGCCATGTGCCACTTTCAGGTCTCCTCACACTGCTGGTGTGTTGAATTTTTTGACATAGGGTGCTGGCAGATTACGGGCCTCCCATAGCTGCTGCCAGGCCCCTAATCTGCCATGGGCCCCTATACCGCCTCCTCATGCTGCTGCCAGGTCCACAGTGTCTCATGCCATGTGCCACTTTCAGGTCTCCTCACACACTGCTGGTGTGTTCAATTTTTTGACATAGGGTGCTGGCAGATTACGGGCCTCCCATAGCTGCTGCCAGGCCCCTAATCTGCCATGGGCCCCTATACCGCCTCCTCATGCTGCTGCCAAGTCCAGAGTCTGTCATGGGTCCCTGTACGGCCTCCCATTGCTGCTGTCTCCATCGCCACACTCTGCCATGTGCCACTTTTAGGTCTCCTCACACTGCTGGTGTGTTCCATTTTTTGTCATAGGGTGCTGGCAGATTACGGGCCTCCTATAGCTGCTGCCAGGCCCCTAATCTGCCATGGGCCCCTGTACCGCCTCCTCATGCTGCTGCCAGGTCCACAGTGTCTCATGCCATGTGCCACTTTCAGGTCTCCTCACACTGCTGGTGTGTTCCATTTTTTGTCATAGGGTGCTGGCAGATTACGGGCCTCCTATAGCTGCTGCCAGGCCCCTAATCTGCCATGGGCCCCTGTACCGCCTCCTCATGCTGCTGCCAGGTCCACAGTGTCTCATGCCATGTGCCACTTTCAGGTCTCCTCACACTGCTGGTGTGTTCCATTTTTTGTCATAGGGTGCTGGCAGATTACGGGCCTCCTATAGCTGCTGCCAGGCCCCTAATCTGCCATGGGCCCCTATACCGCCTCCTCATGCTGCTGCCAAGTCCAGAGTCTGTCATGGGTCCCTGTACGGCCTCCCATTGCTGCTGTCTCCATTGCCACACTCTGCCATGTGCCACTTTCAGGTCTCCTCACACACTGCTGGTGTGTTCAATTTTTTGACATAGGGTGCTGGCAGATTACGGGCCTCCCATAGCTGCTGCCAGGCCCCTAATCTGCCATGGGCCCCTATACCGCCTCCTCATGCTGCTGCCAGGTCCACAGTGTCTCATGCCATGTGCCACTTTCAGGTCTCCTCACACTGCTGGTGTGTTCCATTTTTTGTCATAGGGTGCTGGCAGATGACGGGCCTCCTATAGCTGCTGCCAGGCCCCTAATCTGCCATGGGCCCCTATACCGCCTCCTCATGCTGCTGCCAAGTCCAGAGTCTGTCATGGGTCCCTGTACGGCCTCCCATTGCTGCTGTCTCCATCGCCACACTCTGCCATGTGCCACTTTCAGGTCTCCTCACACTGCTGGTGTGTTGAATTTTTTGACATAGGGTGCTGGCAGATTACAGGCCTCCCATAGCTGCTGCCAGGCCCCTAATCTGCCATGGGCCCCTGTACTGCCTCCTCATGCTGCTGCCAGGTCCACAGTGTCTCATGCCATGTGCCACTTTCAGGTCTCCTCACACTGCTGGTGTGTTCCATTTTTTGTCATAGGGTGCTGGCAGATGACGGGCCTCCTATAGCTGCTGCCAGGCCCCTAATCTGCCATGGGCCCCTATACCGCCTCCTCATGCTGCTGCCAAGTCCAGAGTCTGTCATGGGTCCCTGTACGGCCTCCCATTGCTGCTGTCTCCATCGCCACACTCTGCCATGTGCCACTTTCAGGTCTCCTCACACTGCTGGTGTGTTCCATTTTTTGTCATAGGGTGCTGGCAGATTACGGGCCTCCTATAGCTGCTGCCAGGCCCCTAATCTGCCATGGGCCCCTGTACCGCCTCCTCATGCTGCTGCCAGGTCCACAGTGTCTCATGCCATGTGCCACTTTCAGGTCTCCTCACACTGCTGGTGTGTTCAATTTTTTGACATAGGGTGCTGGCAGATTACGGGCCTCCTATAGCTGCTGCCAGGCCCCTAATCTGCCATGGGCCCCTATACCGCCTCCTCATGCTGCTGCCAGGTCCAGAGTCTCTCATGGGTCCCTGTACGGCCTCCCATTGCTGCTGTCTCCATCGCCACACTCTGCCATGTGCCACTTTCAGGTCTCCTCACACACTGCTGGTGTGTTGAATTTTTTGACATAGGGTGCTGGCAGATTACGGGCCTCCCATAGCTGCTGCCAGGCCCCTAATCTGCCATGGGCCCCTATACCGCCTCCTCATGCTGCTGCCAGGTCCACAGTGTCTCATGCCATGTGCCACTTTCAGGTCTCCTCACACTGCTGGTGTGTTCCATTTTTTGTCATAGGGTGCTGGCAGATTACGGGCCTCCTATAGCTGCTGCCAGGCCCCTAATCTGCCATGGGCCCCTATACCGCCTCCTCATGCTGCTGCCAGGTCCAGAGTCTCTCATGGGTCCCTGTACGGCCTCCCATTGCTGCTGTCTCCATCGCCACACTCTGCCATGTGCACTTTCAGGTCTCCTCACACACTGCTGGTGTGTTCAATTTTTTGACATAGGGTGCTGGCAGATTACGGGCCTCCCATTGCTGCTGCCAGGCCCGTAATCTGCCATGGGCCCCCGTACCGACTCCTCATGCTGTGACGTTGCAACAAGGTGGAATTCAACCCTACATATGTTAGACCGCCTTTACGAACAGCAAAAGGCCATCACAGATTTCCTGATGTTAAAAGCGGATAAAGGTACTCCCTGTGTAACTTAGATGTCAGCCATTGGCAGCTCATGCGTGACACCTGCGCTTGCTCAGGCCCTTTGAGGAGGCCACGCTATTCGTGAGTCGGCAGGACTATGGGATGAACGACGTCATTCCTCTGTTGCACGTCCTGGAACAAATGCTGTTAACAATGGCTGGTCAGGGTGCGGTAGACGTGGCGCACAGATCTCAACGCCACATGACCCCTGTGGGGGCAGGACAGGAAGAAGAGGAGGAGGTAGAGGAGGACATTGGTGCTCAGGAATTATTGAGTGAAATGGGTGGTTTTTCCACTCAGCGGACAGGAGTGGAGGAGCAGGAGCATCTGGTAGAGGAGGAGGAAGAGGAGACAGAGGACCCAGACGCACCGTGGCAGTGTGCTGTGTAGATGGAGGCAGGGAGTCCCTCGCATTCCTTGGCACAAATGGCCCATAGCATGCTCGGTTGCTTGCGTAGCGACAGCCGAATAATAACCATCAGACAGAGGGATGACTTTTGGCTGTCCACCTTGTTGGACCCTCGCTACCGTTCAAAAATGGTGGCCTTTTTCACACCTGCTGAGAGGGAGGCCAAAATAACGTACTATAAAAACCACCTATGTAGTTAGTTGGTCTCTGCCTTTGTGCGCCAACGTCCATCCTCAGACACTGTGGGCCCTGTGCGCTCGCGTTCCGCTGCCATGGCAGCAGGGGAGGGGTGGGGTGGTAGGAGCAGTGGTAGCTCCACCAGCAGCGGCTGCCTCAGTCTGCAGTCGATGATGAGTAGCTTTCTTCACCAGCGCAGTGAGGAAACTACTAACCAGCCGCAGCAGCAGCAGCATCAGGTGGACCTGGAGCAGGACCTCAAACAACAGGCTTGGGCCTACTTGGACAGCACCCTGCCAACCGAGGTAGACAATCCCCTTGACTACTGGGCAACGAAACTTGACCTTTGGCCCCAACTAGCTGAATTTGCCCTTGATAGCCTGTCATGCCCGGCCAGTAGCGTGGCATCGGAGCGCGTGTTTAGTGCGGCAGGAGGTATTGCAACTCCGCGGAGGACACGACTGTCCACCCAAAGTGTGGAGAGACTCACGTTTGTGAAAATGAATCAGGCGTGGATTAGTCTGGATTTCAAACCACCAGTTCCTGACACAACTGACTAAATCCGCCATGAATCATGCCCCAAACATGTGCCACTTTCAGGTCTCTTCACACTGCTGGTGTGTTCCATTTTTTGTCATAGGGTGCTGGCAGATTACGGGCCTCCCATAGCTGCTGCCAGGCCCCTAATCTGCCATGGGCCCCTATACCGCCTCCTCATGCTGCTGCCAGGTCCAGAGTCTCTCATGGGTCCCTGTACGGCCTCCCATTGCTGCTGTCTCCATCGCCACACTCTGCCATGTGCCACTTTCAGGTCTCCTCACACTGCTGGTGTGTTCCATTTTTTGTCATAGGGTGCTGGCAGATTACGGGCCTCCCATAGCTGCTGCCAGGCCCCTAATCTGCCATGGGCCCCCATACCGACTCCTCATGCTGCTGCCAGGCCCGTAATCTGTCATGGGCCCCTGTACCGCCTCCTCATGCTGCTGCCAGGTCCAGAGTGTGTCATGGGTCCCTGTACGGCCTCCCATTGCTGCTGTCTCCATCGCCACACTCTGCCATGTGCCACTTTCAGGTCTCCTCACACTGCTGGTGGTTTCCATTTTTGTCATAGGGTGCTGTATGGCCTCCCATTGCTGCTGCCTCCACCGCCACACTGTGGCTCCACACTCTGGTTTTGGCCCCGTGACTGCCCAAATGAGTGAAGTGTGCGGTGATTCTAAGATTGACGGCACTCATCTGCATGTCATACTGACTGACAGTATTATTTCTCTTCCCCAGCAGACTCCAAGGGCATTTAAATTAAAGGTACAGTGTTCTGCACTAATATAAAGGCTCTCTGAAGCCTAGAAACACCCTTTTATAAGTTAAATTCGCAGCGAATATATTCGACTCGAATCGAAATTTTTTCACGAATTCGCCGAATCAGTCGAATCGAATTTTTGAATACTTCGCTCATCTCTACATATAACCTCCAACCTCTCCGTTTCTCTAATTCCTTTTATCGCTCAACATGATCTTTTTAACCTTAACCCCCCGGGTATATCTAAACACAACTTTAAATTGATATTACATCTCCATACAGCATCCTTGCATGAAACCATGTTTAGGATGAATTCCTTTTTTTTTTTTTTTTTTTTGCATTAAAAACAGGAGGCTAAACTCAATGATGAAATGGAGAAATTTCTCTCCACCTGGCAAACATGGACAGCTATATGTGTGTTCTCTTTTAACCTAGATTGTGCTGTGTTTTGTTGTTGGGAAAAAAAAATATTGAATAGCAAAAGAAACAGAGGCTGCCATTGCTGACTTCCTTTTGGAAATGCTAGTGTTCCAACTGTTTTTGACCTCAAAGTGAAGTTGGATGCAACTCCTGATTTATATTAGATTTAATGGTTATATTTTTTGTCTTATTATTGCTTCTTATTCCTTAAAGTGGAACTATATGTAAAAAACAAAAATGGGTGAACAGGCAAGATTTTTAATGCATAAAGGGATGTGCTTTATCTCTTTTGCCTTAAAATGACCTACCTGCCTATTTGGCCTGTAGTGTGGCCAGAGCTCGGTAGCTGGAAGCAGGCTGACAGAAGATGTCAGCAGGGAGCTCAAGGACACTGCATTGCTGGAGCTGAGGTAAGGATAGTACCATTAACCTATGGCAAAAAAAATACCAGTTAAACTTTCCGGTAACGGTGTTTCTGGTAAATCTTCCAGGACGGCACACCTGAGAGATGGCTAGCTCCACCTGACAGGAAACACAATCAAAACAGAGTTTAAATTCCCTGCCCTTCCCTCCACTCCTCAGTTATGCAAGAGTATTCCCACACCCTGGTGCACGAAGGGTATTTTGCCTCCACTTGGTCAAACATAGGTGGGAAGTAGGCCTGCCGTCCTGTAAGATTTCCCAGAAACACCAATACAGGTAAGTGTAACTGGTATTTTTCTCTAGTCATCTTCCAGGATGGCACAACTGAGACGAGAAGCAAGGAACTTGGGCCTACCACTGCCTGTAATACTTTCCTGTCGAACGCCAGCACCTGAGGTCACGACTCCTCTACCTTGTAGTGTCTCACGAAGGTGTCCTGGCTTGTCCATGTGGCCGCTTTGGAGATCTGTTCAATTGATGCTCCAGCCTTCTCTACCCAAGAGATCGCCAGGGATCCATTAGGCTGAGCCCTCAGGTGTAAGGGAACTGAAACCTCCTGACTGCTCCTAAGCTACGGAGATGGCTTGTCTGCTCCATTTAGCTATTGTTGGCTTAGATGCTTGCTGTCACTTCCTCGGACCACGAAACGAATCAAAAGTTGACTTGACTTTCTCAAGTCACTTACTCTATTCAAATACATCAGCAAACACTGCCTGACATCTAAAAAAGGAAAAAAAATTTCCCTCTCATTCTTAGGGTTCTGACAGTAAGACGGTAGGACCATCTGTTGTGTCCTATAAAATTGTGAGGACACCTTTGGCAAATAGAGGATCCTGTCTAAGTATTACACTGTCCTAATACTACCAGGAAGGGTTCCTTGATTGACAGGCTCTGTAGATTGCCTATCCTACCTACCTATCCTACTGTTGTGACGGCTAAAAGGAAGGCTAACTTAAAAGATAAAACTCTAACAGAAATCTGTGCAAAAGGTTAAAGCCTATAACACTTAAGGCCAAATCCTAAGCCAGAAAACTAAGTATCTTAATGGGGATCACCCTTTTCCTGGCCCCCAGAAATCTTTTAAGCAAGGGCTCTGACGCAAGTCTTTGGTCTGGAAAGAACGCTAAGGCAGCCACTTGCACCTTTAGGGGTGTTCATGGCTATCCCCTTATCCACCCCAGTTTGCAGAAAGTCTAGGACCACAAGGACCGTGGGAAAGGAGACCCCTTTCTAATGACACCAGCTAGAAAACACTCTACACCTTGGCGCATATCTTTGTAGTGACAGGCTTCCTACTGAGGAGAGTTTCGGTCACCTTCTCAGGACACCCCCTCTCCTAAGGATCTCCCTTTCAAGAGCCAAGCCGTTAACCGAAAAAATTCTGGATTGGGGTGCAGAGTTAGCCTCTGCAAGAGAGGATCCCTCCTGACTGGAAAATGCTGCAGGGGAGCCACGGACCACCTCTTCAAAGTGGCAAACCAGGTTCTTGTTGGCTACCGTGGGGCCAGCAAGATCAGTCTGCAGCTTGACCTGTTCAGCTTCTATAGTACGCGTGGGATCAATGCCAGAGGGGGGGGGGGGGGGAGAATACATATGCCAGCCTGAAATCCCATTCCTGTGATAGCGCATCCAACCCCTCAGAACCCTGCTCCCGGGCCAGGGAAAAATACTGCCTTTCCTTCCTGTTTTTCCTGCAGGCAAATAGGTCTATTTCTGGACTGCCAAAAACCTGACTTAGCTGTAAAAAGACCTTGAGATTGAGTTCTCACTCTCCTTGGCGGAATAAACTGTCGGCTGAGAAAATCTGCTTTCCTATTGGCTGACGCCTTTATGTGGGCTGCCGCCACTGAAACGACTGTGCTCTTTGCCCATCCCAGAATCTCCTGGGATAGGTCCAGGAGCCTCCAGGATCTGGTACCCCCCTGTGATTCAGGTATGCCACCATCGACATATTGTCTGACAGGACCTGGACTACCTTTCCCCAGATCCTGCCCTTGAAGGACTTCAAGGGCCAATTTTTGTCCAGAAGCTCCCTGTAATTGGAGGAGGTCCCCCTTAGACACGGCTTCCACAGGCCCTGGGCTTTTCCTCTAGACGAGCCCCCCAGCCCCACTAATTTGTGTCCGTGGTTACCCTGATTGGGTCCTAGTGAGCCCACGGTCAACCTTCCCCCAGATTCTGGAGCCTGAGCCACCCCCTCAGCGAGGTTCTTACATTTTCCAAGAGGGAAACCCTCTTTTCAATTTTTCCTGCTATTCTCTTGGGACAGGAAAAAGGAATCACTGAAGCTCCCTGGAATGCAGCTGTGCCCACTCCACGGCCGGTATACAGGCTGCCATGAGTCCTAGGACTCTCATGATGTGCCTCCGGGAGCAATATGGAGCTGTTATCAACCCAGAAACAGCCCCCACTACCTTTCCAGTCTTCTCTGGGGATAAGAAGAGCCTCTGGACTGTGGAGTCCGCTACGTACCCCAGGAACAACTTGATTTGAGAGGGAGTCAATGAGGACTCTCCACCCCAACGATTCCAAGGTGAGGATCACTTTTTCCAAATCTCTGAAGACTTGCTGCTGTGAGAAGCCGTAGATTATTAGATCATCTTGGTATCGGATGAGGGAAACCCCCTGGAGTTGCACATAAGCATCTACTTCAGCCAAAACCTTGGTGAATATTCTTGGACTGGCCACCAGCCCAAAAGGAAGGGATGGCAGCCTTGACTGACCCCTTGTTCTGTGAGAATGGTGAACCATAAGAAGGCTTGGCACTCTGGGGCGATGCGAACATTGAGGTAGGCATCCCTGAGCTCCACGGTGGCCATTAAAACTCCCTTGAGCAGATTTTTCTATACAGTAAATATTTTTCATACAGAACTTCTTGTACCACAGGAAACTGTTTAACCTTCTTAGGGTTATGATCAAGCGGAATTTCCCAGAGGGTTTGGGGACTACAAAAATGTGGGAATAAAACTCCGGAAAAGCTGATCCGCTGGCACTGGGACAATCACCTTGTTCTGCTGGTTCCTTGACACTTCCCAAGAGACTCTCTGCCTTCGTCCTGTCTCTGGGGGGATGAGTCAACACAAAGGTGTGAGGGGGGAACAAAGTGAATTCCAACCAATACGCCTCTCTTATCAACTGAAGTTCCAAGTTCTTAATTTTAAAACCTTTTTCTCAGGATCCTTCCATTCTCTCAAAACAATATCCTTGAGAGTTTGATGCACTTTATTACCCTAGCCCAGTGTTTCTCAACTCCAGTCCTCATGGACCTCCAACAGGTCATGTTTTCAGGATTTCCCTCAGATGAAACAGCTGTGGTAATTACTAAGGCAGTGAAACTGATCAAATCACCTGTGCAAAATAATGGAAATCCTGAAAACATGACCTGTTGGGGGTCCATGAGGACTGGAGTTGAGAAACACTGCCCTAGCCTGAGGTCTCACGAAACCCCTGTACATCTTATTTTGGGCTGAGGCCTGCATCGGTGGTTCTGGGATGTCCTCTGAGGTATAAATAGCCCTTTGGAGTCCTACCATGTCCTCCACCACAAATAGGTGTCTACCCGGCCTGGATTCCTCACTAGCCTGGCTAGCACCTTCCAAATCCTCCCCCTCTTCCAGGGAGCTTTGGTCAGAGACCTCCTCCTCGTCTAGGTTTTCATCCTCCGTGACCTGAGAAGATGAGGGTCCTAGACCCCACCCCACTTCTTCCCCGTCCAACTCCCCTCCTGGGAAGATGAACCTTCCCTAGAGGACCGTGTATCCACCTCAATGAATGTCAGAGCTGTCTTTAACGCTTGCCGAACACCCTAGAGCAGAAATACTGCTACAGGGCGGCAGCGGTGTGCAAAATCACGTGTGTGTACATATACGTGATTTGCATTTCCAGGTAATTACTCGTCGGCGTTCGGTGATTTCCAAGGATCTCCGACAGGGAGGACAGTTTTGCTTACTAACAGTCCTCCTCCCTGTCAGCTTGGGCACACTGCTGTGGATGGCTGTGTACAGCACAGCCATCCACAACAGTGTGATTACAGTGAATCACACACACACAGCCCCCTAGTAAAACACTTCCGGCACACAGCCCTTTGATCGCCCCTCATGTTAACCCCTTCCTGCTTAGTGCCATTAGTACAGTGTCAGTGCTTTTTTTTTGTTTTTTTTAGCATCGATCACTGTATTGATGTCCCTGGGATGTCAGTGGCACCAAGTCAGTTCCCCTCAGTGTCAGAATGTCCGCCGTAGTCCCGCAATAAGTTGCTGATCACCGCCATTGCTGGTAAAATTGAAAAAAAAAATCCCAGTATATATACCGCCATTTGTAAATGCTATAACTTTCACGCAAACCAATTAATTTTACATGTACTGGGATTTTTTTTTTTTTCAGCAAAGACATGGAGCAGAATACATTTTGGCGTAAATTTATGATGAAGTTTTGATTTTTTTTAAAATTTGTTTACTGGTCATGTTTAATAGCAAAAAGTAAAAAAATTGTTTTTTTCTCAAAATTGTCGTTCTTTTTCTTTTTTATATCGCAAAAAAATAAAAAACACACAGGCGATCAAATACCATCAAAACAAAGCTCAATTCCTGGGGAAAAAGGATGTAAATTTAATTTGGGTGCAGTGTTGCATGACCGCGCAATTGTCAGTTAAAGTAACAGTGCTGTAATGCAAAAAACAGCCTGGTCAGGAAGGGGGGGGGGGGGTAAATCCTCTGGAGAGCAAGTGGTTAAAGGATTGTAGGGTAGCTAACATCTCTGTTTGCAGCAACAAAAAAATCCTTCTATTCTTCAGCATGGTCTTGGGGGAGCGCAAGTAGAGTCAGACTCGCCACCTGTGATCTTCTCATTGGCTGCAGCCAACGCCTGTTCACCCCCTTCCATGATGTTCTGCTTCTCTGCAGGGCAAGGGGACACCTGACCGCGCAACTCCACTGGGGAGTCCCGGCAGCACCTCACCAGCCTCATAAGGGAAGAGACTCTGACCAGCGCCACCATGTTTAAAACGGAAGCTCTGCCCTTGGGAGCTGGTCCGAGACCGAGGCTTGGCCCCTGCTACTTCCTGCTCTGCACAGTAGCGCCGGGCCGGCTGTCTCTCCCCACTGCCCACACACACACACGAGATCCACTCCGGAGCCTCCTCCCTGCTGTCTGGGCAAAAGGGTTGAAGAGCTCTGGTCTGTGAAGCGCCGGGCACACTTTCCCTGTGCTTGGGAAACTCTGAACCTTGGGAACCCCTGGAGTGGGTAAATCACCCAGGCTAACCAGCATGCCCTCCCCGGCTTTTACGGATTAACTCCCCAGGGGGACCATACAACCTCAGGCTTCTAGGTCTCCAGAAAACAACAAATGTTTTGCTGCCGGGAAACAATCAAAAACTGAGGAGTGGAGCGAAGGGTGGGGAATTTACACTGTTGTTTTGATTGTGTTTCCTGTCAGGTGCAGCTAGTCATTCTCAGGTGTACTGTCCTGGAAGATGACTAGAGAAAGAGGTTTATATATTACTCTTTATAGATCCTCTATTTGGAAGAAAGTTGCTTTTGGAAAAAACAAAAATGGTGACAAAGTAAAAAAATGGTAACTGCAACATTGCAAAAGCAAAGTGTGGTCTTGTCCTGAAGTGGTTAAATGAGTCTCTAGTACAACTTGTACCTTGTCAGATGCTGATTGAGGCACAGGAGAAATACCAATCTGTAAGAAAGATACTGTTAAAGGATAATCACACAACTACTACACTACTGTTTTACTGTTAAAAATCCATTATTTTATTTTCGGTTTACAGACGAGCTTCACCAAAGTGCAGGTATGTTACTGCAACAGCATCAATCAACATTTTAGATAGTTTTATGTAAAAGTGTACACACAGCCCAACATAAACCCTTTTTTAAAGAGTAACTGAACAAATGCCTCCAGTCGTCATCAGGATGCTTGGCAGTCTTGCAAACATTATATAAATCTATAATTACCTTGGAAACAGGATTGATGCCTTTACATCATTGCCCATGTTGCTTCCATGATACAGAAAAGTGGGTAGAGTCCACATCGGTTAATTTATAGAAAACAATGGTCAGACTGAGGCAGACTCCACCTACTTATCTAAAAAACTAAAAGGGCACAGTGGGTATGTTATAGAAGCAGCTTAGTGTAAGGATGTAAGCACTGCACACAAGCCACGCAGTGCAATGGACCTAGTTAAAGTGGAACTGAACCCATTGATTTAACAGTTTCCCAAAACAGTTACATTCAAGGCATGCCACAAATGAAAAAGTCACAGTTGCTTGTACTCTCAAATAAACTGTCAAGCCGTCAAATGGCTGTTGTCATAACTGATCACATGTGCACCACGGCAGTTGCAGATCAAAGAGAGTTTAAGATGGCAGTTTCCTTGGCTGTGAAGGATAAAAGGATTTAGTTCCCTTTTAAGTAAAAATACATTTGCATATTGTTTGCAAGGCATACAAAGGCTGCCCAGTATGGACTGAGGGATTTGTTTTTTCCTTTTTTAAACTAGTTATTCATCAATGCATTCGTAACGTTTTTGCTACAATAGTTAATGTACAAATTAGGCTTAGTGTTTATAAATACTTTACATTGTTTTTACATTTGTCTGTGTTCTACATTGTAAACAAACAAGCAATCTGCACACAGTACATTGCTACAAGTGGTACAGCAAACCATTCATACTGACAATGCGCACTGCTCTCCACAGGTTAACGGTCTCTGGTTAACAGTCTCCCTGGGAGACTGTCATGTAAAAAAGGACAAGCTGGTGATGTCCATAGTGGGAGCTAATGCATGGTTTTGTCTCTCAGTTAGGATCCTAAGTGCCATTGGTTATGTGGCTCTGAATTGATCCTTGTCTGGGCAGTGAAGGATGGTACTAACTTAATATTCTGTTTTATCATTACAAATAATACTTGTTACTAGTACCATGTGGATCTAATGTAATAACAGAACGTAGACACAAAAATCTTAATTTTTGGATATGGTAAGGAAGTGTTAGAACTGCGGTTAGATCTTTTATTGCTTTTTATGTCCACATTGGGAAGTTTCTCCTTCCAGGTGAGAGAATTTGAGGGGAAAACCCTACAGATAGTAAGAGTAATGGGAGCTAGAGGGTAAGGTGAAATCTGTTAAAGGTTGGCTTTTCTTAAAGTGGTTGTAAACCTTAACCAGTGAAGTGACTGGCCTCACGTGATGCACAGAGATTAAACAGATCCTCCTTAGTCAGTCATACCTGCTTAATTGCACCATTTGTTCTATACATCCTTGTAAAACTCAGAGATGAAAAAGGTTTTTTAACAGACTCATAAATCAGGGGGTGGGGAGTTACAGTTGCACACTGTACAAGAGAGCTGAATGGATGGAAGGGACATCCCCCCATCATACAGCACATAAGAACGTAGGTGAGGTTGCCAATCACAGGCTGTGTGCTGGAGGTCCCTCCCCTGTCACCTTTTTACCTTTTGGTGTCAGTAAAACTTGTCAGACATGACTCATACAGTTAACAGAAGAACAAGGCAGCAGAGAGAAATGACACTTAGTGCTTTGGAGAGAGGCAAGTAAACACTACAGAAATATGTGCTTTGTTCTGATTTCATGACCAAAGTTTACAACCACTTTAACTATGGGGAGCTTTTCCTCACTTCCCATCTCCAGGACTGATAGTGAGCAAAAATCTCCACAAAAGGGAAGAGGACAGCAGAAAACCGTGTTGTAACCTTTCCCAAATTTACCCATACAATAAACAATTTGACTTCCACTTTAATAGTAATTTTCATCAAAGGAAAGTGTTTGTTAATCCAATATACAGTGACAGTCTTTTATTATTCATTTTTTTTTATACAAGGTGGCAACACAGTTGTAGGTTCAGCTATTAAACGGGTGCAGTATATGAAAAATCACATTTACAGTGACATCCAGTCCGCAGATTAAAGTGGTGATTCTCGTGGGCATCTTTCAATCAGATGTTGAACAGGGGGTTATATTTCCAGATTTCTTGGAGGAGCCTCTCCTCTTGCTGTTTTTGTTGTTCCAGTTTTGCCCGAGCAGCTAGCAACTCTTGCTGGAGCTCCTGCACAATAGAACCACCATTAGAGTGACCGGAGTGCGCATAAAACTAGTAAAAAAAAAAAAAACTTGATGAAATAAGTGTTTGTTTCCTTAGCAGACTATAAGAGACAATGGCAAGCATGCAATCAACTTATAGCAAGAAAGAGAAGTGAACAATTAGAGGAGTAATTCAGTAAGTCCACAATTCCTCAGTGCACAGCCCCACTATTCAAAAACATAGGAGGCCATACACCCATTTCAAATTAATAGTATAGACAGAAGTCTTTGCTGCATATATTTTAAAAAATGAGTGCAAATTAGATGGTATGGTAAATAAACTGGACTAGTGTACACTTGCAGCCAAGGGCTGTAAAAAATAGGCAGTTGAGCCACAGTTTTGTCTCCGTAGACTGACCCCTTAACACAACAGAGCGGCCAGAGGGGCTTGCACATGTTTCCTGGCCATGATGCTTTATGACCCCCCTGTTGCATTTGGCAGGCATGACCCATTGAAGTGACTAGGGCCATGCTGCAACTACACGCAATGGATGCAGTTACGATGCGTTGGTGTGAGCTTCCAGGGTTCAAACAGACGGCAACATATCACCTCCATATTCCTGTCAATGGATACTGCAAATATAAATGAACCCTTTCATTGCTGGTTCTTCTATACATTAGGGCTGGACATGATGCAGAACATTGTGATGTGGCATACAGCTTCTACAATATGACTACAAACATAATCATCTGAGATGTTTTTTCATTGTACATTATAAACCCATTATTTTACCGTTGTTACATTTACAGTACTGCTTGTACACTGAAAGTAATACATACTGAATATTAAGGTATCACATACCCTGTCTTCCAGTGACAATCATTTTATTCCACTAAATTTTATTATATTTGTTTATTTTGTCAAAATAAAAACTAAATAGATCACTGGTATCAGTAGAAATGTATTTGAGAGTCAGAGATTTCTCACTGCTCAAGGAACCCCTAGCAAACTCTGGAGGAACCCTAGTTGAGAAACCCTGATCTATATAATCATTAGTGCAGTTGAAATTGACAGATAACTGAGAAGTCTATCCCAGCATTAGACTGGAGTTCCTATTTAAAAACTTAACACACATATTAACATTTTCTGCAAAGATCAACATTCCTCAGGATTCCCATGTCCCTTCCCAAGCCGTGGAATGGAAATGATTATTGAAATCTCCAATGTGCATGTGCAGCTTGAGCAGGGTTTTGGCATGTAAGAGATGTGCCAAAAATGCAGCTCACTGCCAAGGAGATGTTGGTAATGATTTGCAGATTCTGCATTCTGACTTATACAGCCCTTATTTTAGTCTCAGCGTCAATGGTCAGTTCCTAACAGCATTCCTGTCTAGCAGAGAATGGAAATGTCTATTGTTTGCATAGTGAAAGCAGATAAGCTTCAGGATGTAACTCAGGCACCAAGCTGACAATGTGGAGAGGTGAATATTGTGACAGGTGATTTGTTGGGGAACTGTGATTGTATTGGAGAAATTTGGTGGAAAGTTTGAAGTGACACTAGCATTTGTGAAAGCTGCTCTCAGCTCCCTACTGTAGGGATGCTGGACAGAGGACATTTTCCTTTTTTTTTTCCAAGCTTTTATATGAGATTGTGTAAAATCATCTGACAGATCACATAGAGCAGAGCACTGACTTCTGCAAAGTCAGTAAGAGCGGTCGGTGAGAGCTTTCATAACCGAGGGTGCCACTCAGAGTGGTCTGCAAAGGGCTGCTCAGGCAAAAAAACAGAGGCTTCCAACTGCTGCCGGCAGAAAATTATTCTGATGAAGCACTAAAGAGAGAGGGCAATAACAGAAGGGGGAGTGTGTATTTACAAAGATCATGTTTATAATCCTTCCTCTATGCTCACTGATATTGTTCAGTTTGTATGCAAAGCAAGGCTGGGCATAGAGTGCATTTGCAAAAGGTAGAGGGGTTCCTTTAGCTTGGCTATCAATGCTGAAGTCAAATGATACTGTATGCATGCACGTGCATGGGATTTAGAGATGAAAAACTGTGGGGAAATGAAGCTATCATGAAGAGGGCAACAAGGAATACAACATACTCTATATTGCCAAAAGTATTGGGATGCCTGCCTTTACACGCCCATGAAGTTCCTCCATCCCAAACTCACTCATCCATGTCTTCATGGACCTTGCTTTCTGCACTGGTGCTCAGTCATGTTGGAACAGGAAGGGGATATCCCCAAACTGTTCCCACAAAGTTGTGAGCAAACAATTGTCCAAAATGTCTTAGTATGCGGACGCAAAGCCCAACCCCTGAAAAACAACCCCACACCATAAATCCGCCCTCCACCAAACTTTACACTTGTCACAATGCAGTCAGGCAAGTACCGTTCCTCTGGCAATTGCCAGACACAGATATATCCATCGGATTGCCAGATAGAAGCGTGATTCGTTGTTGTTGAGTTACTGTTTTTCCAAGTTGCTTCCACTTTATAATACCACTAGCAGTTGACCACGGAATATTTAGTAGCAAGGACATTTCATGAATGGACTTTATGCAGAGGTGGCAACCTATCAAGATAACACTCTTGAATTCACTGAGCTCCTGAGAGCGACCCATTCTTTCACAAATGTTTGTAGAAGCAGTCTGCATGCCTAGGTGCTTGATTTTATACACCTGTGGCTATGAAGGTGATTGGACACCTGAATCCAATGATTTGGAGGGCTGGCCCAATACTTTTGGCAAGATACTGTATAACAAAATGGCAACATTATATGAAAAGGAGGCAGCAAAGGGCATTGTTTTCATTTTGGACCACATAGTACTTTTATTGGTAATACAGTTGAAACTCGAAAAATTAGAATATCATGCAAAAGTTCATTTATTTCAGTAATGCAACTTAAAAGGTGAAACTAATATATGAGATAGACTCATTACATGCAAAGCAAGATAGTTCAAGCAGTGATTTGTCATAGTTGTGGTGATTATGGCTTACAGCTCATGAAAACCCCAAATCCACAATCTCAGAAAATTAGAATATTGTGAAAAGGTGCAATATTCTAGGCTCAAAGTGTCCCACTCTAATCAGCTAATTAAGCCATAACACCTGCAAATCTGGTTCAGTAGGAATCACAATCATGGGAAAGACTGCTGACCTGACAATTGTGCAGAAAACCATCACTTACACCCTCCATAAGGAGGG
Source organism: Staurois parvus (assembly GCF_062004578.1). NCBI lineage: Eukaryota > Metazoa > Chordata > Amphibia > Anura > Ranidae > Staurois > Staurois parvus. Next base: position 225,791 of record NW_028317984.1, read on the forward strand.
AAAGCCTCAAAAGGTAATTGCAAAAGAAGTTGGATGTTCCCAAAGTGCTGTATCAATGCACATTAATAGAAAATTATGTGGAAGGGAAAAGTGTGGAAGAAAAAGGTGCACAAGCAGCAGAGATGACCGCAGCCTGGAGAGGATTGTCAGGAAAAGGCCATTCAAAAGTGTTGGGGACTTTCTCAAGGAGTGGACTGAGGCTGGAGTCAGTGCATCAAGAGCCACCACACACAGACGGATCCTGGACATGGGCTTCAAATGTCGTATTCCTCTTGTCAAGCCCCTCCTGAACAACAAACAACGTCAGAAGCGTCTTACCTGCGCTAAAGAAAAACAGACGTGGTCTGTTGCCCAGTGGTCCAAAGTCCTCTTTTCTGATGAGAGCAACTTTTGCATCTCATTTGGAAACCAAGGACCCAGAGTATGGAGGAAGAATGGAGAGGCACACACTGCAAGATGCTTGAAGTCCAGTGTGAAGTTTCCACAGTCTGTGTTGATTTGGGGAGCCATGTCATCTGCTGGTGTTGGTCCACTGTGCTTCATTAAGTCCAAGGTCAATGCAGCTGTCTACCAGGAGATTTTGGAGCACTTCATGCTTCCTTCTGCAGACGAGCTTTATGGGGATGCTGACTTCATTTTCCAGCAGGACTTGGCACCTGCCCACACTGCCAAAAGCACCAAAACCTGGTTCAATGACCGTGGGATTACTGTGCTTGATTGGCCAGCAAACTCACCTGACCTGAACCCCATAGAGAATCTATGGGGCACTGCCAAGAGAAAGATGAGAGACATGAGACCGAACAATGCAGAAGAGCTGAAGGCCGCTATTGAAGCATCCTGGTCTTCCATAACACCTTAGCAGTGCCACAGGCTGATAGCTTCCAGGCCACGCCGCATTGAGGCAGTAATTGCTGCAAAAGGGGCCCAAACTTAGTACTGAGGACATAAGCATGCTTACACTTTTCAGAGGTCCAATATTGTTCTATGTACAATCCTTGTTTTATTGATTGCATGTAATATTCTAATTTTCTGAGATTGTGGATTTGGGGTTTTCATGAGCTATAAGCCATAATCATCACAATTATGACAAATCACGGCTTGAACTATCTTGCTTTGCATGTAATGAGTCTATCTCATATATTAGTTTCACCTTTTAAGTTGCATTACTGAAATAAATGAACTTTTGCACGATATTCTAATTTTTCGAGTTTCACCTGTATATTTAATGGTAATATTCAGTAAGTATGTTAAGTACTCTTAATTTTTGATTGTCTTAATTTTTTTTTGGTTACAGTTACACTTTAAATAGTTCCAATATTTAGGATGTATTGTATATATGAACAGTAGATTCTTATTTGAATGGATTTACCATGTAAAACATTTACCTATTGAACGTACTGTGTATACGTGTGATGTGTCTGTAAATCTAATAAAGTGCAGTGCTACTTTGCTCTTCTTACCTCCATACTTTCAGGTAATGCTTCTGAGCTAATGCTGCTATGTACAAAAGAAGGATGTGTGGCTCTGGATACAGGATCTGAAGATTCTTCACCTGAAAAGAATGTTGTAAAAAAAAAAAAAAAAAAAAAGAATTGTTCAACTATTAACAGGTTTTACAGGCTGGTTGATGGGGTGTGGTGTTGCGGTGTTGGCATGCTATAGTATTTGCCTCCTTACTTTTGGTGCATACCACCTCCCTCCTTCTTGATTCAATAGTATTTGGATGGAGTGCCCAAATTCAACAAAAGTTTTTTTGGTCATTTCTGGTGCAATACAATCAAGTATGATGGTAATTGCTGATATACTGAGTACTCAGCAAGTGGTGGTTACTTCAACTTCTCAATAGTCTGTTTGGGCCCCTCCACCAGTCATCTGATGCATCAACCTGTTTGGGATTATCTGAGAATTTTATGTCCTACTGAAATTGCATTTCAATCACCCCATATACTATCTGCCTATTTGAGCCAGTATGAACTATTTGGTGTTATATTTAATAACTCGTGAAGAAACCTGAAAAGGCGAAACATGTTGAGAGAAATATTGTACCAGATTTATATTTCCGAATAAGTATTATCATGATTTTTTTATATACTTGAATGTATTTTAAATTGATTTGACAATAAACATTGTAATATTTTAGCTCTTATTGTTCTATTAAATTTTTTGGCACCTTTAAAATCCCATTATTTTCCTTTCTATGTGAGGAATTTTTTCTCCTCATCTTTTTCTCTTCTTATTTTTCTCTTGTCTGCTCTTGGCATATTTTCCAATATTAGGGATGTTGTACCGTTGCACTCCCTTCTGAATACAATTCTTCTTCTTCTTTCAGGTTTTACAGGTTATTAGAACAGATTTGGTTCTTAAATTGTTACTAAACCCAGGACCCTTCATTCACTATATCTGGTCTCCCACAGTACACAGAACATGCAAATGCAATTATTTTAGTAAATATAAACTGCTAAATACCTTTTCCCATCAGCAGTTATGGCAGTCTTGTGACTTCTATCAGTGTCCAGCAGAGCACTGGTTTAAAGCTTGCAGAAGGAGTTTTCAATCTCCCCTGATTGTTTTATAAGGCTTCAGGACCCCTGACCATCTGTCTAGTCAGTGCCGATTGGCCTTGTGCTGATCACATGCACTCTCTCAAGAAAAAAAGTAAACTTTCTAGCAATACACACCAAATTGATCATTTGCAGCTCGCCCCCAAGGCTCTGTTCTATTAGAAGATGGATTGGGGACATTAGAAGAAGAGGAGGATCAGAGAAAACAGGATCAAACATCCTTATTACACAATGCAGAGGATTAACCCCTTGGGTTCCACAGTGAGTATAACAAGATTGCTTTACTGCATAGACACGCTGATTTTACTGTTGTGTGTTTAGTAACACTTTAAATGTGTAAATTCAGCCAATGCTAATAAGTCACTTTTGGAAATAGGATCAGAATGTCCAAAAGCAGTCCAACTAAGGGATGGGCAATACAGTGAACAAACTCTAAAGGCCAAAGAAAACAACAGAAAACTGGGGACTGCCTGCAGTTCAAAGAGACGCCCAAAGGACCTTATGCATAAAGCTGTAATTGGACAAAGCCTCCACATATAGCATGTAGAATTTAGAAAACTTGTCAACAAAAGACCAGGTGGTAGCCTTGAAAAGTGTCAAAAGGCCAAAGTAGCACTCACAGATCTAGCAGATTGCACCTTGAAAGGAAAGGGTCCTTGACACCATAGGTTTGACTGATGGGAAAGAGAAGCCGATACACCTTTTCAGGGTACATCCAGGATGACAAAATGGCAATCAAGTCTTTCAGAAAGAAGCAGTGACTGAAAGATAAATGCACACATCCTGAACCACATTCAAACCATGGAAAGAAATTTCCTTTTGGTGAACTGGAGCCAGACAGAGGGATGGAAGAAAAATGTCCTGTTTGACGTGAAAAACAGAAACTGTCATAGGGAAAGAAGTAAGAACTGGGCAAAAACAAAGAAGGTTCTTTGTAAGATAAGGTTGCCTCACAGGTGACAGCTACAAGAAACACCAGTTTACGGGTGAGAGAAGAAAGAGGAATGGGTACAAAAGGCAGTTCTTGAAGTGCAAAAGGAACTATATTCAGGTTCCACCGTCACTGGGGAATGAATTTGGAGGAGACCCCTGTACAAAGGTCTTATTCAAAGAGTGAGAGACCAATAATCTCTGAAAAGGATAAAAAGCGCAAAAACCTGACCTATGACAGTGATGAGAGCCAAACAGTGGTCCAGAGAAAATCCTGGGGTGTAAGCTCCAATACTCATACCAAGTGCACTATGCCTTTCACATCCCATGATGGTAATTTAGGACAAAGGATCCTGATGAACTGGCAATGCTTACCAGGCATATCACAGCTGCTTGGGCCAGTATGGATGAATGCCATCAATCTTGATCTTGCAAAATAGACATGTAAGAAGCCTTTTTATATATAATTTAGGTCAAAGTGTATTGATCCCAAAAAGCAACCAGGCATTCACTGCTTAGGCTAGAGAATTCCTTACCAGTAACTACACATTTGACAGTCCTTATCTGCAGCACAGATCCTGGAACAATCCAGGATACAGGGACCACTGCCCCTGGGTCCAGATGCTGCCAGTTGATTAAATATTTTGCCTAACTGCCTATGCCTGGGATGTACACAGCTGACAAGGCTAGAGCACAAAGTATATATAAGAATGTGAAAATCTGTTAAGGACAGGATCAACTCTCCCTCTGTTTCTGCTAGAAGACTCCTGGTCCCTCCCTGATAATTGATGTATGCCACTGACCCTACAAAAAAAGACCCTATGCTGTATAAACAGTCAGAATTCCAGGATGTTGATCAGGAGACAAGACTCCTCCAGGACCCTCCCCATGCAAATAGACGCATCCATCATGAGCATCTTTCAAAGATAGTAAGAAAATATTTCCTTGACTCCAAAGCCAACAAGCCAGGGACAACCTGGTCCCCAGTGAAAAACAGATCAGTCTTTCCAGAGACAGGTTCAACCTGTCCCATGATGACTGAATGTTGCATTCCAGAGATCTGGAGTTAAACTGGTCGAATGGAACTCTATCAAGAACAGATACAACCTTGTACACAAAAACGTTCCAGAGTCTGGCACTTTAGCCAGAGTGCCCTACACATACAGTTGTGTTCAAAATAGCATCACTAACCTGATCAATCACTGTTTTTGGTAGAAATTATATTTCTACATGGCAAATAATTTACTAGCAGGTGTAGTAGAGTAATAGAAATCCAACAGACCCAACAGTCATGACATGCATGCTGCTGATTCTGTGTAATTGAATCACTAATTGAAAGGGGCATGTTCAAAATAATAGCAGTGTGGAGTTCTATTAGTGAGGTCATTCATTCTTTGAAAAACAGGTGGCAATTATTGCCCTTATTTAAGGAAGGAAGGCAGCAAATGTTGTACATGCTGGTTACAGTGCATTTCTCTCTGAAATTTTGAGGAAAATGGGTCATTCCAGACATGGTTCAGAAGAACAGCGTACCTTGATTAAAAAGTTGATTGGAGAGGGGAAAACATATAAAGAAATGCAGAAAATGATAGGCTGCTCAGCTAAAATGATTGCAAATGCTTTAAAATGGCAACCAAAACCTGAAAGGCGTGGAAGAAAGCAAAAAACTACCATTCGAATGGATAAAATAGCCAAAATGGCAAGGACTCAGCCAACAATCAGCTCCAGGAAGATCAAAGAAGGTCTAAGGTTACCTGTGAGTACTGTTACAATTAGAAGACGCCTATGTGAAGCCAAGCTATCTGCAAGAAGCCTCCGCAAAGTCCCACTGTTGAAAAAAAACACATGTACTGAAGAGGTTACAATTTGCCAAAGAGCGCATTGACTGGCCTAAAGAGAAATGGCGGAACATATTGTGGACTGATGAAAGTAAGATTGTTCTTTTTGGGTCTAGTGGCCGGAGACAGTTTGTCAGGCGACCCCCAAACACTGAATTCAAGCCACAGTACACTGTGAAGACAGTGAAGCATGGTTGCGCAAGCATCATGATATGGGGATGTTTCTCATACTACAGTGTTAGGCCTATTTATTGCATACCAGGGATCATGGATCAGTTTGAATACATCATAATACTTGAAGAGGTCATGCTGCCTTATGCTGAAGAGGAAATGCCCTTGAAATGGGAGTTCCAACAAGACAACGACCCCAAACACACCAGTAAATGTGCAACATCTTGGTTCCAGACCAACAAGATTGACGTTATGGAGTGGCCAGCCCAATCCCCGGATCTTAATCCAATAGAAAACCTGTGGGGTGACATCAAAAATGCAGTTTCTGAGGCAAAACCAAGAAATAGAGAAGAACTGTGGAATGTAGTTCAATCATCCTGGGCTGGAATACCTGTTCACAAGTGCCAGAAGTTGGTTGACTCCATGCAACACAGATGTACTGCAGTTCTCAGAAACAGTGCTTATACAACTAAATATTAATTAAGTGATTCAAAGGAAAGCAAAATCTTCAAACATTTTTCAGTTTATATAGTGAATGTTTAAGTTTGTAAAGAAGAATACAAACACTGATATTTTTTTGAACAGTCTACCATTCACTTTTCTTCAATTTTTTTAGAGGAAAAACACAAATTTGATATATTTCTCTTCATGTTTTGATTTGGAATAGGATGTTTAGTGTTCCCAATGCATTTGTGTGTATGGAAATAAAAGCTATTAGAAGGATTTTGAGCTTTATTCACTTTTTTCAACACACTGCTATTATTTTGAACACAACTGTATGTACTGACATGAGACACATACGAGAAATTAGACAAGAGGCTTCCAGAAAAAACTGTCACAGCTGAGGTTAATGCTACAGCTGCATGTTCCACATGCCCAATAAGCAAGGGGTAAACTGCACCAGTGATTGGATTTCTTTTAAGGGATTTTGACCAATCTGACATGGTTTGACAAAGTAAAGTCATAGCCATGATCAGGTGAAGGGCAGGAGCCACCAGAGAGAAAAAAAAACTTTATAAAGGGCTTCCAACCGCTTAACAATTGGGTCATTGAAGACAGGTGCATCCTCCATCATTTTAGTATGCTTCCTTTTAAGATGAGACACAGCCAGACCCACAGTGGGAATGCTACTTCTGTCTAAAATCCTCATCAAGAGGATACATGGCTAACAAGCACTGAGGGAAGGGGAAGCAAATAACTAATCAGGATGCTTACAATCCTTAATGAGAAATATTTGGAAAAACAGGTACAAGTCTTTGCAGCCTTAGGAGATTGCACTGGTAGAAAAAAATGTGCCGATTCTCTAGATTGGTGTTTGGTGTTAGATTGGCAGCATCATTAAGAGGAAAAATTGTTTCTTTTAATTTGGGCATAATAGCAATGGTATGCAACTCTTTGGGGGTTAGGCTCATCAATCAAGGACTGAAGAGAATCAGACAGTCCCTGACAGCCGATGGCTCAGAAGCTGCTAGGGCCGTGAGCAAATCGGATACAGAATCTGCAGTAGAGGACACAGGAGAGTGCTTGTGGCCTCTGTGGTCAGAGTCAGTAATCAACTGGGTGATTCAAGGCAAAGTCTTCCATGACTGTAGCAAAGACCTAAGCTGAAAGAGCACAGGACGCAGCTACAACTTGCGGAGCTAAAGAGAACTCCAAGGATAAAACAGACTCAAAAAGCAGAGGGCAACCTGACTCCATGCTGTAAACATCATCACTGTCAGTAGGTGTGCTACAAGTGTCCTGGAGCTGTTACAAGAAAGTGAGCTGGAGGCACTCAGAACAGCAGAATTGTTCCTTTCCATGTCTAGAATCAGACACATTGGGGTTTATTTACTAAAGCTGGAGAGTCCGAAATCAGACTCCCTTCTGCATAGAAACCAATCAGCTTCTAACCTCAGCTTCTTCAATGAAGCTTTGGCAATGAAACCTGGAAGCTGATTGGTTTCTATGCAGAAGTGAGTCTGATTTTGCACTCTCCAGCTTTAGTAAATAAACCCCATTGCGACTGCATGACCGTAATGCAAGGTATATGCTAAAGGTATATGGCAAAGCCTCAAGTACTCAAAAAATTCAGACTGGAAGCACGTGAGGGTTGGATAGGGGCAGGTGACCAAAGTCATTTATGGGCGGGCAGCAGGTAAGCAGGAGCAGCAGTGGGGAGATGCTTTCTCAGTACTGAATAGTGAGAAAGAGCATAGATCAAATGAAGATAACTTTTACTGATCCAGAGTCGATAAAATGCCCTACATGGAACGCAGTTGTCCAAAGTTTACTGCTATATTAGCCGTGCAGTGGATTCTGAACGTGAAAATCCAAGAGCCAAGCTGAAGACAACCGTGCCGGATAGCTGCAATCGAAGAAACAAAGCTCCGGCAATGATGTAGACAACAGTCTTGATTGGAAAACAAAATTGAAGAAAAGAAGTTCTAGCAAAGATAGGTTCACTTTAACACAGCAGACACTAATAAAAGATGTCCATCCTCCTAGGACACTAACACTATCAGGCATACTGATAGTAAGGGATTATCCTTTGCTGGCCTGAAGTTTTTTGGTTGCCAGTATCCAATTCTCTTATAGGTGTCAGTATAACCGAAGGTTAAAGACTTCCTTTGACCCTCAATGGACAGGAAAGAAAAGATTTCTAACAATCCATCCCTAAACTCTATAGCTGCATGTAATGTTAAGAAATGCACCTTCAAAGTTGCACATTCAGGTAGTAAAGTTTCTGACAGTTCAGAAATGTCTGCTTTGTTTTTACATTAAAGAGCTGGCAAACTTTCAGAATTCTGCTCCCCATAGAAATAAAAGTTAGGATTTCTGTGCCTTTGTTTGAACTTTGAAGATAAATTTCCCAAAAATGTCTATAGCTACAGAGTTGAACAGGGGCATATGTTAAACTGCTTTTAGGGCTCTTTCATTTGTGTGGCCAGGAGGAAGGAAAAACAGGCGGTAGAACCGCGGTTGTACCCCCACACAACCATCCACCAATCAAAGACATGTAGCTGCCCAAGGCTGAATGCATGCCATGTCAAAAATTATACCCCCTAATATATTTTTGGTGGGCAGTACCACTGCCGAATGGGCCCATAATCATATTCAATGCACTTGAGTGTGGCATGGTGGGTCGGCATTTTCAGGGTTAAAACAGGCAGTGAGGAGGAGACATATCACCTCCTCCTTGCCTGCCACAAACCCTAGGAAAAGCAATCCTCCAAGGGGTACCAAAAGTAAAAAATGAGCCTTTACAGGCTGTCCAGAATATGTAAATACCTAAATCAGTCGTAAACCGCCAAAAAAAAAAAAAATCGGGCCCCCTGCATGTTTTTCTCATAATGTGCTAGTATGCACTGAATATTAGCACATTATGATAGACTTGTCTTTAAAACAGAGCACTCCAGCGCAGCCCTGTCCTGGCTTCCCTGGTGCTTCCATCTTTACTTGGTCTTCCTTCCATTTAAATGGCTGGGGCATGCACTTGGGAGCCCCTGCTGCAGCATGCGCTCTGCATTCCATAGTATACTGTGTGCCCTGAATGTACAGCGTCACTGCACATACAGAGGTGAAGTCCAATGTGATTATCTCCTAAATGGTGCACGTTTAGGAGATATTTGTTGTACCTACAGGCAAGCCTGATAGTAAGCTTACCTATAGGAACAAGTTAAGATAGGGCCTTTACTACTACTTTTAGTGTGAATAGTCTAGGGTACTAAAGGTACACTTTAACAGGTATCTGTGGAGGTAGCAATTCCTATTCAAAATGGCTGAAAAATCTAACCTCCTTCCCCTCTTTCCTAGGATGTTACTTTCCTCAGCATTACTAGTGAGCTATAAAAAATATCTGTGCACAAGTACACATTTCACATTTTAGTAAACAGTGTTTAAATACCTGTTTCACCCATGTCTGTGTAATGCATGTAGACCCCTTTTTGGCTTGCACTAAGATAAAATCATATAGAGATTTTGTATTCAGTACAGTCCTTACCTGTGAGGCTGAAAACGCCATCCTCTTTCCGCTGTACTTTCAGGCTCTTCAAAGAGAAGGCAACTGGCTCAGGAGAGATTGGAGAGGGGTATAATCGTGGCCCATCATCCTGTTACAAATAATAAACATGTTTTATCTCATTGCTTGAAGATGCCATGCACTGTACCATACTATTTGTTTACCATTTGTACAGATGTCACTTACCATTGTAAATACTTCAGACTTTAACCGATTTCCTGCAGCCATATAGAAGAAATACTGCTACAGGGCGGCAGGGCTGCGCAAGCTCACGTATATATACATTATTTTGCTTTTCCGGGTGATTCCTACCCGTGCCGCCATTGGCATCCTTAGCTGTTGTTCAATGGGTCCTGGCCAGTGATTCCCCACAGGCACCCGGCGATCGCCGAGCATCACTGATGGGGGAGAGGTCTGTATGTAAATAATACAGATCTCTCCCCTGTCAGCTCCTGCACACTGCTTTGTATTGCTCTGCATAGCAGTGCTTACACAGTGAAACACACAGAGCACAGTTAACCCTTTCATCATTCCAGATGTTAACCCCTGCCTGCCCAGTGTCATTAGTTCAGTGTCAGTGCTTTTTATTAGCACTGATCACTGTATCAGTGTCACTGGGCATGTCAGTGACAGTTAGTCCGCCCCCTCCCCCCAGTGTCAGAATGCCCACTGCAGTTCCACCATAAGTCGCTGATCGCCGCCATTACGGGTATAACAAAAAAAATTCCAGTACATATACCGCCATTTGTAGACGCTATAACTTTCACGTAAACCAATTAATTTACACGTATTGGGATTTTTTCAGCAAAGACATGTAGCAGAATATATTTTGGCCTGAATTTATGATGAATTTTGATTTTTAAAATTTTTTACTGGACGGGTTTAATTGCAAAAGGTCAAAGATATTGTTTTCCTCTCAAAATTGTCGGTCTTTTTTTGTTTATAGTGCAAAGAATAAAAAACACAGAGGCAATCAAATACCACCAAAAGAAAGCCCTATTTGTGGGAAAAAGAGGACATAAAATTTCATTTGGGTGCAGCGTTGCATGGCCACGCAATTGTCAGTTACAGTAACGCAACGTCGTATCACAAAAAATGGCCTGGTCAGGAAGAGGGTAAATCCTTTGGAGGGCAAGTAGCTAATGAATTTTACCTAAAGTACACCAATAAGAATATTGGGATACTTTAAAGTATATGTAAACCCCCACCTTGTAAAACAACCAATCATTTTAAAATATAAAAAGGGTAAAAAGGTATTTATAATATTTCATATCTATACATAAATGTTTTGCTTTTAATTTATAAGTGATCACATACTCTCAGTTGTATAAGGAGCTGGGGAGGTGAAACAGCAGGACACTGGACTTCCCAGTGAATGGCTGTGCAGAAGATGGCTGTGCAGGGGATGTAGGGGTGTCAGCATAAGCCTGATCACTGGATTACCCCCCCAGCACAGCCAAAACACTGACCACACTGTGCTCTCGTGCCTAGGGAGGTCAGTTTTTAATAGGAAAGCATAGGGACTGGCAGGAACACCAGGTATTTCACATAAATGAAGCAATACAAACAGGAAACGTTTTCATACAAGTACACTGTACAGCAGGCACATATCAAGAAAATGAAATGTTGGGTTTACATATTTTCATAGTATAACAAGGCAATAACAATGTTCAACAAAGCAGAACCATAAAAGAAACCAGTCAATTTTCAGATTGATAAACTCAAATAATAACCAATAATTTTTATTGGAATTTTTTTCCTGCAATTGACCATAACAATAAGCCCCAAAAAAATCAAATTACAATTACTGTGTACTATCGGTATGCGCCATAATACACAATGCCACATTATAATGCATACATAGAATATACATATGTAACATCCTGAAACCCTGTGTCTCTTCTAAAAATAGGTCAAGAGGAACTAAACCCTCTGTTTGATCTGCAACTGCCATGGTACTGCACAAGCGATCAGTTATGCCATTTGATGGTTTGACAGTTTAGTTAAAAGCACAAACAAATGTGACAGCTGGCATACCTGGCATGCCAGAAATGTAACAGATTTTTGTGAAACTGTTAAATTGATGAGTTTGGTGTTCAGGTAAAAAAAAAAAATTTAACCACTTGCTCTCCAGAGGATTTACCCCCTTCCTGACCAGGCCATTTTTTGATATACGGCACTGACTTACGTTAACTGACAATTGTACGGTCATGCAACGCCACACCCAGACTAAATTTACGTCCTTTTTCCCTCATGAATTGAGCTTTCTTTCGGTGGTATTTGATCGTCTGTGCTTTTTTTATTTTTTACTCTATAAGCAAAAAAAGACCAACAATTTTGAGAAACAAACAATATTTTGGACTTTTTGCTATGAAACATGTCCAGTAAAAAACAAAAAAAAAAACTAATTTCGTGTTCCTCCCCAAAAACAGTGTTCCTCCCCATCGGTGATTGTTGGTAATCACCGGGTGCTGGTGGATAATCACCGGCCAGGACCTGGTGATTGGCATCCGCAGGCTCAAATGGTATAATGGTGTCTCTCTCTCTCTCTCTCTCTATATATATATATATATATATATAAATACCACTGTGTAGCAGTATATCTGCTATACGGCGGTGGGTAAGTGGTTAAAATGTATTTCCAGTCACACTGTAAAAAAGTAAAAGTCAGCAGCTACAAAAACTGTCCCTCAATCCTGCGGTGTCCTCCCCACAACCCGTTTCACCGGCCGTCCGGTGTTCCTGGCATCGGCATCTTTATTGTGTGCAACTGGCTGTGACAGATTGCGGCTTCACAACTGGGTGCCTACTGTGCATGCGCGAGTAGCGCTGCACTTTCTGAATGGTCCTGTAGTCTTAACGGGGCGGGGGGGTGGGGGAGGACAACTTCCACTTCCGATTGCCTAGGTGAGTACCTGTCAATTTCGGGTACCCGTTCCCCAAAGGTACCAATCCTTAATGGGAAGCGGGGGACAAGTTTTTAAACACATTCACACTATACATGCATAAAAACTGAGGGAAACTGATGTGCAGATTTCACTTGCATAGGGACTCAATACATTTTTTTTTACTTTCTACGTAGAGGCTTATGGTTTTCCTGAAAATACATTAGGGTTTGGCTAGGTTACCAGCGAAGATGTAAATAGTGCTTAGCAAAGTTCTTTGAGTGTAATTTGTGCAATGCAAACAGGAAAAGTTGCACTGACATATTTTTTTCACATTGTACATACTCACATTAAGCGTGATCTTGCTATTGTTGACCTGAATGATCATGGGAAGTATCTCGGGAATCTTTTCATCCTCTAGGAAAGGTCCTAGGTGGGTTATTGCAGAAACTGGTATCTCTGAGCAAAAATCTTGAATCCACATTTGTAGAAATCCATTACGCTCAGCAAGTGGGGAGAAGGAGGCTGCAGCTGGGCCGAGATCAAAGTGCAATGTGACATGAGGAGTAGACGGGGAAGAAGGAGGAGTTCCAGGAATACTTGTCACAGGGGCTGGTAGAGGTAAAAATAGAAGTGATTTTATAATGTGTTGTACAATAGACAATACAAGATTCAACCTAAATATACCAAAAAAAAGTTTAGCATTTACATTCAAATAGAATTCCTAAAGCCCAATTCTGGCCCCAAAGTCCATGTTGAAAATAATGCTTGTTTTCCCTGTGGATAATTTAGCAGAGAGACCCATGGTCTTGCAATCTTCCTCCAGGCGGTTGTGGTAGTGATGACTGAACCACCAAATTAGCTCTTTTGTGTTGCTGTGCCTCTCGCCTAAATCATCATGCACAATACTTTGTACTTGATGACGTCGAGGGCCAGACTGGAGAGAAGAGGATCGGACTATAAACTGTTGCAAGAACATGGATTAAGGCAAGTATTCACCTCTTTTAGATCCACCCTAAGCATATATATTGCATATGCTGGTAGGGGCAATTACATTTTATAGGCCAGTTCATATTTCAGCTTTACATGTAAATTCCATCAATTTTAAGACAGCCTTGTATAACATTTTACACCATATTATTTTTCTTATACATGTTTTATTTATGATTTGTATACAATGAACATGGAATTTTTAGGGTCAAAAAATATATTGGGCACATATGTGAGGTTTGTACGCAGCATGTGTGCCTTCCTGGGCACCAGAAATTATGTTAGGCATATATTATAACTAGAGATGAGCGAATCGAACTTGGCGAAGTGGAATTCGTTTCGAATATTAGGAAAAATTCGATTCGCATCGAATCCGAAAATTAGCAAACTTCGGATGCACGAATCGAATTTTTCCCGATCGGCCGATTTTCATCCCTTCTACAGCCGGCAAAAAGTGTCCCTGCAGAGAGCTCCGCTATTTCTGACAGTTCTCTGACAGTTCCTTCACATTTACAGCAGTTGAAACATTGTATCTATTTGTTTCCATTTAGGATACAGATGTTTTTATTCGGAAACAAATAGATACAATGTTTCAACCGCTGTAAATGTGAAGGAACTGTCAGAGAACTGTCAGAAATAGCGGAGCTCTCTGCAGATACACTTTTTGCTGTACTGGAATTCTTCTTATTTTCATTCTTCTTCTTCTTCTTCTTCTTATTTTCATTCTTCTTTTCATTCTTCTTCTCCTTCTTCTTTTCATTCTTCTTCTCCTTCTTCTTTTCATTCTTCTTCTTATTATTATTTTCATTCTTCTTCTTATTTTCATTCTTCTTCTTCTTCTTATTTTCATTCTTCTTCTTATTCTTCTTCTTCTTATTATTTTCATTCTTCTTCTCCTTCTTCTCCTTCTTCTTTTCCTTCTTCTTCTTCTTATTTTCATTCTTCTTCTTCTTCTTATTTTCCTTCTTCTTCTTCTTATTTTCCTTCTTCTTCTTCTTCTTATTTTCCTTCTTCTTCTTCTTCTCCTCCTTCTTATTTTCCTTCTTCTTCTCCTTCTTATTTTCCTTCTTCTTCTCCTTCTTCTCCTTCTCCTTCATCTTCTTCTTCTTCATCCTCATCTTCTTCTTCTTCATCCTCATCTTCTTCTTCTTCATCCTCATCTTCTTCTTCTTCATCCTCATCCTCTTCTTCTTCTTCCTCATCCTCATCTTCTTCTTCTTCTTCTTCATCATCTTCTTCTTCATCATCTTCTTCATCATCATCTTCTTCATCCTCATCTTCTTCATCCTCATCTTCTTCATCCTCATCTTCTTCCTCTTCTTCTTCTTCTTCATCATCATCATCTTCTTCATCATCATCTTCTTCATCATCATCTTCTTCATCATCATCTTCTTCATCATCATCTTCTTCATCATCTTCTTCTTCTTCTTCATCTTCTTCATCTTCTTCTTCTTCTTCTTCATCTTCTTCTTCATCTTCTTCTTCATCATCTTCTTCATCTTCTTCTTCATCTTCTTCTTCTTCTTCATCTTCTTCGTCGTGCCCCGTGACTGCCCAAATGAGTGAAGTGTGCGGTGATTCTAAGATCGACGGCACTCATCTGCATGTCATACTGACTGACAGTATTATTTCTCTTCCCCAGCAGACTCCAAGGGCATTTAAATTAAAGGTACAGTGTTCTGCACTAATATAAAGGCTCTCTGAAGCCTAGAAACCCTTTTAATAAGTTAAATTCGCAGCGAATAAATTTGCATCGAATCGAATTTATTCCGCAAATTCGGCGAATCAGCCGAATCGAATTTTTGAATAATTCGCTCATCTCTAATTATAACTATAAAAGCCCAGTGTACATAAACCCTTAGTTGTGAAAGCTTTTTTTTCCTACAAGTGTCCTTTTTGATCTATTTATTGATAGCTTGGTTAAAATGTTGGCTTAGAGAAATTGTTAAAGCTGAATTCCAGACTCAAAAATATTTATTTACATACATTCCTCAATAGCCACTTACTATGTAAATCCACTTGCGTGCACTAAATTTTCACAATCACAGTTCTGCAAACCTTGCAGATAGCAGAGCTGTGGGTAGGAAATAGTTGGTCCCCCAAATACAGACCGCCTGTAAAAATTGCAGGAGGAGGACACAAGACCAGTCACTCTGCACAAGGAGAGAATCACTGCCTGGTCTTTACTACAAGAAACTCCTTCATGGAGGCAATGTTCGAAATTTGTTTCATGAAGGAATGCTGTAGAAATCAGGAAGATATATACGAGGTACTCCCAGATTTATGTAATAAACATACCTCTTGCATTTATATTAAATTTAAAGGGGTGGCCAGCCTTGCTTAAGATGTATCACATCCTTATTGTCAGATAACAAAAACAAAAAAAAAAGAGAACTCAAACTTTGACCTTTCATGCTGTCCTCTCTAAAGAAGTAGTTTGGATCTTGGCAACTAGATGTGCAAATCTTAACGTGTAGACACCCTCCGTGTGCATCTCTGTAAGTTGCACTGGTAGGGCATGTTCTGGGCAGCTCAGTGGCAATACAACTTCTAGGTATGACATCGCCACCAGCCTGTACATGACGTATCAGCCTGATGTGATGTCACACACCCCCTCTGTGGCCAGTGGCATGTGCAATGCTGATGGGGGGGCTATTTTGGCGAGTGCTTTATGTTAACAGAGCAATATGCTCTGCATGGTTGCCCTTCAGGTCAGCTTATTTTTTACATTAGCAGTTTTGTATTAATAAGGTTGATACTAGCACGACAGACTTGAAGCCCTCCAGCGGCACGCTGTCACTGATGTTGGCGCTTCCATCTTCACCCAGTCTTCCTTCTGGATTTGTGCTCTTTGGTCGTTTAAATGGCCGGGCCACTATAAAGTCACTCCTGTGTATATGTAAGGGAGTGTCATAGTCGCGGAACAGCACTCTGAATGGATGGCACACTCAGTGTGCTGTTAATTTAAAGCACAGTGGACATGCGCCAGTGACATCACCTGGTGCTTCAAGCGTAAATATCTCCTAAACACCAAGTTTAGCAGACATTTACTGAACCTACAGGTAAGCCTTATTATAGGCTTACCTGTAGGTACAAGTCAAAAAGCAAAGTTTACTACTGCTTTAAAGTTCCACAGTTCCTGCAGAAACAGGTGGTAACCTTTGAAACATGTTGCAAGAACTACACGCCCTCACCCCATCAGTATATCCTAATCTAATATCGCTATACAATTAACCGTCCGTATATGTCAAAAACCTAGGGTGTTGGATAGTCAGTATCATGTAACTATGATGTCATGTTACCTAAGGGGCAATTTAATATGTAACATTTCTTGGATGCAAATAAAAGTATTGAAATGGAAACCATTTTAATGCAAGTCATTGTCAAATATATGAGGGGCACCTAAAGAGTGCCAGACTTGGTTCTCTTTATTTTTGACATGCCTCTTGTATTTAGATAACAATTGTTAAACCCAGTGTGCAGTTTTAAAAACAATTGCTAGCACATTTTTTGAGGAAGATCCATCTGCACATTTGCTGGTACAAATGAAATTCATAAACATTCACCAACTTCTGTTCTTGAATGTTAAATGGTGCTGACTGCGCTCATCATCCAATTTATAACTCCGCCAATGTAACATCCACTAAAAACTTTGCTCCGGAGATAAAACCATTATAAAGTGGTGCATTCCCATTTTTACAGTCTATTATCACCCTGGCATCCCATCTATTCTGGGCAGAACATAATTATTTTCCTGCAACACTGATAAAAACATTTAGACAGTTGGCAAATTGATTTGATATGAACCGTTATTCTGTACTATGTACTTAGATGTTTT
Organism: Staurois parvus; assembly: GCF_062004578.1. NCBI lineage: Eukaryota > Metazoa > Chordata > Amphibia > Anura > Ranidae > Staurois > Staurois parvus. Next base: position 243,004 of record NW_028317984.1, read on the forward strand.
ATAAAAAAGATGTAGAATACACATCAGTACTACGTATAAATTCATATACGATATCTATAAAGAGGATTGCACACAAAAAGAGAAGATAAATTAAAATAAGATGATAAATCTGTGTGTTCTGCTAATTTGTTTATTGTATTTTCAGTCATTGTAAGCTTTAAAATCCAAGATTATTGAAATATATTTAGATAATTTCCAATAACAGGCAGACAATCAGACTGTGCTAAATTACAACTGTCTGTATCCTTTATGCAAAATCACAACCATTTGCATCCTGTGCTATTTACAAAGATTCACTACAAATTTTCCTATAGAACAATCAATGGTTTGAACTTTCGCAGCATTGTGAATGTCATAAATGTTGCTGATATTTCTGCTATGGACGTCTGTGAATCCAGTATATGAAGTGTGTTTGGATTCACTAAAGTTTACAAATATAGTTTATAAACATAGTTTTAAAATTTCTCCAACTGTGCAGTCAGATATATAAAGGCCTCTTGCATACAAGCAGCTGAGCACCTGCAACCTTAATGCCAGCATACTTTCCCCACCCAGGAAGCCCAGACACAGCATACAGCTGCCCATAGATGTGAATGGCTGTGCATGACTGTACTCAGCTATTTATGTTTATGGGTGGCTGCACACAGCACCTGAGCTTTTTGTGTGGAAGAAAAACTTCAGAACTCACATTGCAGGGGCTTGTGCGCAAGAGACATAAGTTAATAATAAAAGCGCACAAGCTACTATTCATGTTGCTTGTAACAACCAAATTCAAGTTTTAATTTGCAATAAAAGAAGAAAAAAAAAACATTCAGAACTTTCAGACGCATTAATAAACAGGGACCAACATTATTCATATTTATATAGAATAAGAAAAGTGTCATTTTTCAGACTGAATTCTCATATGCCTCTTACCTTTCAAATCTTCAATCTTCTGTGCACAGCTGAGGTCCAAAGCTTGAACAGTAACAGAGACATCTTCCCCATGTACGCGAGTCACAGAGGTGACATGATGAAGGGCCAAAGTCAAAATCTAAAAAATGGAATAACAGAAAAAAACTCACAGACTGAATTAGATTTTTTTTTTTTATGAACATTGGCTATCCTTTGCAATTGCATTTGTTACATATCAGTTTAATTTAAGCTCTTCTCTGTCACTATGGTTGTAATTGCCTCACTTACCTGCTGTGGTTCAGGACCCTCTGTACTCTGAGAGGTGGTGTCTTGATCAGATAATGCTGTTTCTACATTAACTTCCAATTCTAAAACAATAATATATAAAAGGATTTATTTGCTTAGAACAATTACATTACACATTCCTCTTTGATTTAAATGGTACCATTATTTTTCTCTAGCTTTGCATATCTAAATTTTTACAGTTGAAAAAAAAAAGAAGTAGAAGGTAAATCTCTATACTGAGACATCTGTTCCGGTGTCAACTATCAGGTGAGAGTTTACCTTCACTTTGCAGAGATTTTCTCTTAATTCCTCTTGTGTCTGAGACAGGAAGTGAGAGGAAATATTTCTAGTAGACACTTGAACAGCAATAAAAAAACAGAAACTTCTAATTCTTTCCATACTGTATCTAAAACTAAACACAAAAGTTGGAGTTTTCACTACCATGGCATACATTGCAGATAAGGGTGAATGAAGGGTAAGAGAAAGCCTTTATATGTATGTAGAAAGGCAATGAAAGTGCAGATTCATTGGTTAAATCAGTCCCACAATCACTTTTGACCCTTTGTTTTAGAACAGCAGACCCATCTGTAGAGAACAAAAGAGGCAGCTGAAAAATAGACAGAATGTGCAATAGGGAGTGAAAATGTAGATCCATTTCAAGTATCAACTGGAATCTCTATTCCTATTTGTTTGTAGCATAAAATAATGGATACAGGACCTTCTAGATACCAAACATAAAATGTTACATTAACAAATCATATTAGAATTATATCCGTTTTTGTTGTTGTTTTTTTTTCCAGATCAAGCTTAAAGGAGAAGTTAACCTTTTCACTAAAAATAATAAATGCATGTTTTTTTGCAGGCAAAATATTTTTGGTTGGTGCCATGCAGCATTGGGGACAAAAAACGAGTGGAATATGTAACATGTTCTCAAAGGTGGACTCATCCTTTAAAAACTTGTTCACTATACAACCATAGCATAACAGTTCATACCAGACACGCTCGAAAGTTTGTAGTTCATTAAACATACTGTAAATATTTATCAGTAGATTATTGATGTAATGGTCACAATTTGGAATGCCTTTGCACATTTCAAGCAGCAGCGTCTGGTTCATCAGGAAGAGGCTACTTTCTAAAGTGTCAGTTTAAGCAGTATCATTCATATAAATCCTGCAAATAGCTTTCTCACAACGGTCATCCACTCAAATGCAAAATCCTTCTCACAAGTTAACCAGCTGTACGCCAACAGAAAGCCCACAGGGAAACCAAATATCCCCAATGGCATACAGCCTAACCTGGTCACTAGCCTTATACTATACAATTATCAGTTCAGACACTGCTTGACTTTACACACAACGTTTTTTTATCGTAACACTTGCTAAAGATCAAGGATTCTGTATTTTAATTTACCAGCATCCAATTTAAGTAAGAAATTCTCAGTGGTTTCACTGTCCAAAGATAAAACATCCAGCCCCTCTATCGAAACTGTGTCAAGAGACTGTGTGCGAGAAAGAGGTGAGCTTGTCAGATTATGGGTAGCATCCACGTCCCTGAAATAAAACAAACAGCAAACATTATATTGTGTTAGAAAGACACATAATAGGAAAAGAAAGTAGATCTATTAACAAATAAATAATAAAAAGGTGTGGAAATGCAGCAAAGATAATAACATGGAGATGGTACCAGGAAAAAGAAAGACCAATGGTCTATGTATGGCATAAAGAATTTGTGTATAATGTGGTAAGTTCAGGTGAAGTATCACACACTTATGTTTAGTGTCACCCAGAAGACGCTGCATTCTTTCCTTCCCAAAGCTAAAAGTCTCTTTAGTCAGACCCAGTGTGTTAAGCAAAGTGTCACGTGTAAAATCCTTCCCCAGAAACAGATCAACAGAAAGTTCCTTTGCTTGTGTAGTATCTTGAACTACCACCTTATTTGGACTGTCTTTTACTGGCACTTCTACTTTTTCTGCCTTGATATGTTCATCAGATTGAGCAGATATTCCTGAGTGCACAAAAAACTCCTCCTGAGGTTCTTGTGCTGGTTCCTGTCCAAGAAGTGAAATCTCATTTTTATTAACTGGAATTAACTTGTTCTTCTCCCTTTCACTTCCCGTGTCTCCATCTGTCAGTTCAAATCCAGTAAGGCTGCTCCTCTCAGAGTCCTCTGGCTGCACTGGGGAGAGGGAAGCAGGGAGCATAAGGGAAATAGTAACCACTGGAATCAGTAGACCAACACAGACTGCAGGAGGGCAGAGAGGAGGCATTTCTATGGCCAAGTGTGATGGTGAATTTGCCAGATTTTGCAACCCTTCCAACAAGGCCTGGACCTGCTCCTGTAAACGTAGTAAAGTGAGGTAATGGTAGTGGTTCAGCTGCAATCGTACCATTTGATCCACATTGAACATAACCTGTAGTTGTCGTTCAGATATTAAAAGGCAGGCCCAGGCAGTAAATGGCATGGGGTGGAGAAGTAACTGGTGTTTGGGAACACCTCCTTCAAATCGCAAAGACAAACCAGGACTATGTAAACTCCATAAAGATGTTGATGGGGACTCAGATGAAGGATACACATGAGACAAAAATGTAGGGTGCAAAGGTCCTGGAGGACAATGAAAAGCTTCATGAGCAGCAAAGGACCGGAAGGTATTCTGAAGAAAGTCAATGGTTGACCCAGGAGCTTGCCGTGTGTTTGTTAGGGTAACTGAGGTAAGATGGGCACATATTGAAGAAGGACGTTCAGGTGGGCTGTAAGAAGGAGGTGGCACAGGGAAGCTTAGCTGTAAGGCAAGAAAACAAATACAGATGAGAGAAAAAAAATGACAGAAAAAGAACTGACAAGGTAGTAAGTAGATGTAAGGCAAACCTTAAGGTTAAATCCATCCAAACGCACATCTCTGTGCTCCCCAGCTTCTTCATTTACAATAGAAGTCACAGCAGCAAACTGCTGAAGGTGATGTGATAGGTCTATCATAAAATAATTCAGCCACAGAACAGACTGGGTAGCAATGTATAACAGCAGACCATGTAACTGTATGTACAGAGCAGGAGGAGGCACTGCAGAGAAAGAATAAATGAACAACAAGAACAGAGGGGGCATTCTCTACGCTAAACAAATAAAACAGAACAAGAATAGTCATGAATAAATAATTACTAAAGCACCTGGAAGGCTGTCTCCTGGAAGACGATAAAACTCGGTGTACTGAAGGTGCACAGCAGAGCAAGCACCAGGAATATGACCACATGAAATAAGTGGCGGTTTTTGTGGGCTTTGTCCAGAGGAAGATACCTTTGAAGGATGAACAAAGCAGTTATAAACCAGTACAGGACGACAAACTAGTTCTTGTGATTTTATAGTTCCATCTTCCTACCTGATGAATGTCCATATCATCTACTCTGATCAGCACAGAACGGAAGTAAAGGGAGGAAGATGATCCTGCACTGCCTGAGGAAAAATAACCATAGTTATGTACAGCGCAAAGGAAGACACATTGAATAAAAAAAAACTATGCAGGGAAATTAAAGCACATGTAGCTTGCTCATATCTTGAGGATCCAGGTTCCTTTACCGTACATAGGAATGGATATCTAGGTCTATCTAGGCAGACAAGGATGAAAGTAGTTCTTGGCTAGTTTTTAACAGTGGCCATGCAAACAGAAATCCAGTAATGTTTAGAGATCTAGAATCAATATGCCAATCCCTGTTTATCCACTGGTTCTAAATACAATACTATATAAAAGTGTAAGACACTAATTAACTAGCCTTTAGCACAGTTAATTAGTGAAAGATTGAAGTGGTAAGATTAGTTAACTACAACAAGGTTTGCAGAGGCAATTTCCAAATATTAAAATGGTATGTAAATCTGAACAATGAACCTCTTTTCATTGGTCCTTTTTGATCTGTTATACATGCAAAAGCATTTTATTGTATCTGGTCGACACATGGAAAATAAAATCTGTTGACCTTTTCAGAAATCTTGTGAGCAAATATCTTTCTTTGCTCTCTGTCTGTGGTGCCTACAGGATCACTAGGTAAAAATTAAGAGAAAACAATGCCTAAAAAATTACATAAATGCAGACACCACATCTATGGACTGGTAAGCTGCAATATATTATACACTGCTCAAAAAAATTAAAGGAACAATTTGAAAACACATCAGATCTCAATAGGCAAAAATATCATGCTGGATATCTATAATGATATGGACTGGGTAATCTGTTAGCAACATAAGGATGCCCCATTGTTTGATGGAAATTAAAATTATCAACCTACAGAGGACTGAATTCAAAGACACCTGAAAATCAAAGTGAAAAAAAGATGCAGCAGGCTAGTCCATTTTGCTGAAATTTCATTGCAGCAGCTCAAAATGGTACTCAGTAGTTTGTACGACCCCCACGTGCTTGTATGCATTTCTGACATCGGGGCATGCTCCTAATGAGACGATGGACCAGGGCATCACTGAGCTCCTGGACAGTATGAGGTTCAACCTAGTGGCGTCAGATGGACTGATCATGATATCCCAAAGGTGTTCTATTGGATTTAGGTCAGGCGAGTGTGGGGGCCATTCACTGGTATCAAAAATAGTGAAAAAACTCCTGCGCCAACTAAAGTACCTAAATGTGTCAATCAATGTATGCTGCTGCTGACATCTACATGTGTTCACACATAATATGTGCAAAAAAATATATAAAACAAATGATTTAGAGCTGCTTACTCAAACACGTGAACATGAATACATCACATATGTGCAAAGAATAAATATATCTTAACAAACAAAATATAAATAATTAATATGGCTTCACTACATCAGTCCATATATCACATAAGTGTCCAATACCAATAATATTCAAAGTGCTCGTGCTTCTTCAAATTCACTTTGTGCAATCTTGTGCCACCAAAGTGTTCCCAGAACTCTCACCTCAAATTCTCTTTCAGATAACATGTATGAATATATTTCCGTTGTTTTCCTCCACTCCTTATGAATACTCCATACACCTCTTCTCCTCTTAGATACATGCCTGATATATATCAGAAGCACCCCTTCTACCTGTAATGATAAAAGTCTGTCCGGCCTCGGAAATGCAAGGAACCTTAAGATTCTCATGTGCTATATTGATCACCTCTTAATGTGTATCATCTCCTCCATGCTCTTGAGACTGTGCTGAGAGACACAGCAAACCTTCTGCAATGGCACGTATTGATGCGCCATCCTAGAGGAATAGGACTGCCTGTGGAACCTCTGTAGGGTCCAGGTATCGGCTCATGCTACCAGTAGTGACACTGACCCTAGCCAAATGCAAAACTAGTGAAAAACAGTCAGAAAAGATGAGTAGGGAAAAAAATGTCAGTGGCCTCTACCTGTAAAATCATTCCTGTTTGGGGAGTCATCTCACTGTTTCCCATCTAGTACACCTGTTGTTAATTTAATTAACACCAAAAGCAGCTGAAACTGATTAACAAACCCCTCTGCTACTTAACTGACCAGATCAATATCCCAGGAGTTTAATTGACTCTGATTAAAAAGTGTTCCTTTAATTTGTTTGAGCAGTGTATTATTGTCCTTGGATTTGGATAAACTTTAAAAATTACCATGTTTCGGAGATGGCATTTTTCCTAGCGTATTGTCATTACAGTCCTCTTTTGCCTGCCTCTCTTGGGCAAGTTCCTGCATCCACTGCTCACAGGTACCCATTGCAGAGGAAAAACGATTCCAATGTGCACAGCTCTGACCTGCAAAAAAAAACAAAAAAAAAACTCTTCAAACAAAGAAAAATCAATTAAGAAAAACTGCTGTTTGTCTCCCAAAATATAACCAGACCAAGCCTTATGCCAAGTTTACAGTTCAACTTTATATCATAAAGCATTGGCTATTTTTTATATACCTCACAATATAAGATACTATTATTGTACCCCTTTGGTGGTTGCCATTATGCCTCTGTGGTACCGACCTCTAAACATTTATTAAAAACGTAAAAAAATATTTTATGTACAACTACCATAACTATAAGCTATTGCAGGTTTATATTAATTAGTAGAAACACCCGAATCATGTCATAATTCTCCTGTGGGGTGCAAGTAACACTAGTTGAGAAACTTTATAATAGAGTGTACATATAATTGAGCAATGGTTAGACAGAACCCCCCGAAATATTCATAATAAGATATTTTTTCATGGAACAGCCACTCATGCTGCCCAAGTTATAATTCCATAGAACAGCCTCTAAAAATGACAGATGTTTCTATAGACGGTTACACTGTAAATAATATTTTTTTTCATTCACCATAAAATCCTTTTTTTGTAGTTCATCAAGGGGCATAGGAACAGTAAAATTCAGGAATGTTAAATTATAATGAGGAGGATTCGGACACTGGCAAACAAAAAAAAGCATCTGGCTGGCCAAGAACAACTCCTCCCACTCCCGTGATTGTTTCAGTTTTTTGGTTTTTTTTTGTTTTTTTTTAGAAATGAGGCATTAGGGATAGATCATGAACACGAACCTGTGTGCCTTTATGAACGCCAAAAAAGGCATATTGCAGGGTGTGCAAAAATCCTGTTTTCTTATTCTCTTCAAAAGGCACAGAAGCAGTAGAATTCAGAAACACAGATATGTCCCAAAGCAGTCAAATTGAGGGTCGAGCAAAACAGCAACACAATGTTAGCAGGTTAAGAGTAAAAAAAAAGAAAAAACAAACAGTGAAGCAAAACACTGGGGGTTCCTGCAGGTTAAAGAGCTGCCTGCAGGAGCTTATGTCCAAAGCTTGCAGCTGATGTTGCCTGAACACTGATCTGGTAAAACTTGTAGAACGTGTGAACAGAAGACAAATCTGGGAGAGAGAGGTACCATACCTATAAGCCCAGGAAGCACTCCTAAATCTGGTAGAGTGCGCTTTAACAGAAAATTGTGGAACCTTAATCTTAAACCAATAGGATTAAACAGTAATGTGTCCGATCCAGTGAAAGATGATGAAATGGAACATAGGATGGCCCTTGCAGATATCTTACGGGATGAAAAAGAAAGTCAGCTTGTGTGAGAGAAGACATAGATGGGAGGTAGACATGAACAGCTCGGACCACAAGAAATGGAGAGATACTGCCTTAGGGTGAACTGGAGTAGAACAGAGAGAAGGAAGAACAATGTCCTAGTTAAGGTGGAAGGTAGAAACCACCTTAGGAAGAAAAGAGGCTCTGGGTCTCAAAACAACCCTTTCCTTGTGAATAATGAGAAAGGATTCTTTACAAGATAAGGCTCAAACACTCATCTAGCAGAGATGATAGCTGCTTTATGAGAAGACAAGCAGATACCTCTAAACAGTTCAAAAGAAGGTCATTGAAGTACTTTGAGAACATGAATAGATCTGACCACAGAACTCACTGGAGTTTGCACAGGTGAGATTATGTTAGATATACCATATACAAAGACTTTGACTAGGAAACCTGAAGCAATAAGTGCTTGGAACACTGAAATTTGTCTCTTAATGGTATCTAAAACCAGATGTTGATCCAGTTTGGACTGTAGAAAGGACAGGTTCTTTCACGATGAGTATTTCGTAGGATGAAATTTCCTCACCTCGCACAAGGCAAAGCAGCAAGCCTTAAAATGCAATCAATTTCTGCACTCAGATTAAAAAGTATATAGTAAAAGAGGCTGACACAGGTAGGATATACAAAAACCTCCAATTAAATCCACAATACAAACTGCTTCTAGCCATTAAAGGGAGAAAGAGAAAGGACCAATTCATCCAATGAGACTGGAGGAAGAAATAAAGTCCATCATAAATGTCCGTGCTCCAATTAAATTCACAATACAAAGTGATTCCAACCATTAACGGGAAAAAGAGAAAGGACCCATTCATCCAATGAGACCGGAAAAAGAAGTGACACCTCCAAATCCCTGGTGATACAAAGGTGAGTAGGAACTCTTACCGAAGCTGTTGGGCTTTCAAACTAATGAAAAGCCAGCAGCGCTTTAGGGGTTAACCCTGAACAAAGCTAAGGTAGATGACATGACAGTGCTCCAACTTGCAGTTCCTCTCCAACCCCTTCCATGTGCAGCAAGCCTTCCAAGTGCAATGGTAAACTTTATGTGTAGTAGACTTCCTGGCTTTCAGTAGCATAAGAATGACAGTCAGAAAGACCCCTATTCACTTAGGACCAAGACTTTAACAGTTAGGCCACTAAAGCCAACAACCATAAATCAGTCCTCCGGAGCCAGTTCGGAGCAATTAGAAGCATAGGAATGCCCTTCTGCAGAGAAGATGATGATGGAGTTACAAAGAAGCAAAGAGATAGATCAGGTTGTACTGATCCCACAGAGCCAACCAGGGCAACCACTGCTTCTGTCAGGGGATCCCTGCACCTGTAGATTCCTGTTGAATCTGGAGGTTGGAAGGTCCATATTAGGTGTCCCCCACCTGAGACATAGACCTTGGAAACACTTCTTCATTTTCTCTAGTCCAGGTGCTGGCAACTGAGGTAATTCACTAGCAAATTGTCCACACTTGGAATGTGGACAGTGGATAAGGCTTGAACATAAAGTTCTACCCAAGACAGAATTAGTTCCGCTTTACTTTCCACAGTAAGACTTTTGGTTCCTTCCTGATGACTAATATATGCCACTGCTGTGGTGTTGTTGCACTGGGTGCTAATCCGATGACTGTGCAGTTGACAAGTAAATTAATATAGGGACAGACCGATCACTCAAAACACCAGTATCTTGATAAGAGACAAGTTTCTACTGGCGACCAAGTTCCTTGCATTGTCATAATATCCAGACCCCCTTCCCCAGCCTGTCATTTGTCAGGATTCCAGGAAAGTGGAATAAATAATTTTCTTAATTTAGGGTCTGACTGGCCACCAAGTTCTTGCACTTTCAAGGTATCCAGAACTCCTCCTCAGCCAGTCAGGCTGGCATCTGCTGTGAGGAGTTTCCAGGCGAGTAGATGTACTTGATTTTAGGCCTGGATTGGCAAATCACCTGGCCACAGACAACCTTGTCCTGGGTGTCAGGGGCATTAGTAGGTCCAACAACTGTACCTTCCTGTCCCACACAGCCAAAACTTTGCGTTGCAATGCCTTGAAGGAGGTGGTGTGGAGTTTCACTTGGTTAAGGAAAACTCTAGACTAAGTCACATCCAGCATCAGATACAGATAATCTAAGCAATTAGTCAGTTCCTGTGATGACTTTTAAAGGTGTAGGATTTAACCATTGTGAGGCCAGGACAGTCTAGCTGACATAGTCTAGCACCGGATCTAAGATCCTTGGTGAACACTCAGTGCAAAAGCAAAATAAATCAAGGGAAACAAGCTGGTAGTGTCGTCAGCCCACAGCAAAACAAGTGTTGATGTGCTGGAAAGATGAGGACAAGCAAGTATGAGTCCTTGATGTCCACAGAGGCCAGATAGTCTCCCAGATGAAGAAAAGTAATGACCGACCTGTTGGTTTTCAAGCAAATTGTTTGCACTTAAATGAAGAAATGGAGTACGTAGAAATCCAGGATAGGGTGGATGACTTTGGGAACAGTGAATAGGGTTGGGGAAAAAAACCTTGAAACCTTTCTGCTTGAGGAACAGCGATGATTCCTTGAACCGGACGTTCTGGCAAGGCAGCAAGGAGATCTTCAAGCCTTTGTTGAATGGTGGTTTGATTTACCAACAGGAAGTTGGGAGGAGACAGAGATTCAAACTCTAGTTTGTAGCCCCTAAAGAGCACATCCTTCACACATCAGAAATGCTGCCAGCTATACCACATGCAAGGATTTTGGGCCTCATAGACAACTATTACAGAGTTAGCTATCAAGAGTGCACGTTGTCACTGATACGAAAGGGGGCAATACACAGTATTAAGAACTCAGGACTTTTGAACAGGGGCTATTTCATTTGTTTACTTGTTACCATCTTTTTTTATGATTGTGCCATTCTTATAAGACTTACAGTTAAATTTGAATTGCACAAGAAATAAAAGAAATGTCTTTTGCCTGCTCACTCATGTCTTCTTCAAAAATGGTACATACATATTACCAATTCTTCAAAAGGTGTGCAATCTTTTGAACACAACTGTAACATTGAGCACATCAGATTCACTAAAGACCCAATTAAAAACAGATCCCACATGAGTAGGCTGTGATGGCTCTAAAATCGGAGTGATAAGAGCCCTCAGGCATACATAAAAGTGAAGTGCCAACAGAGCCAAAGGTATGTGCTCCTGAAATGTAGCAGTGAAATGTTCTGGACAGCTGAGATCTGAGGACTGATAGCTCCAAAGAGAGAGCAGGCTCAGATAGCAAAGCCAGAAAAACTGGTGATGAGGACAAACCTACAGTCAAGGCCACAAATATTGGCACCCCTGTAGTTCTGTCAGATAATGCACCACTTCGCCCAGAAAATTGCTGCAATTACAAATGTTTATTTATTTTGCTTGTATTGGCATCACACAAAACAGTGGAGAAGCAAAAAGCCAAATTTGACACATTCCACACAAATAATGGACTGCACAAAATTATTAGCACCTTCTCAAAATGAAAGCAGAGCTCCACCCAAAAGGGGAGGTTCCGCTTTAAGGACTGCTCCCCCACTCCCCATTAAGGATTGGCACCTTTGGGGAGCGGGTACCCGAATTTGACAGGTACCCACTCCCATTTCCAGTCCGATCGCCTAAGCGATCGGAAACGTAAGGTGTCCTCCCTCCCTCCCTGTAGTCTTCTGGGACACGTGACAGGTCCCAGAAGACTAAAGGACCATTCATGAAGCGCAGCGCTACTCGCGCATGAGCAGTGGGTACCCGGCTGTGAAGCCGCAAGCTATCACAGCCGGGTGCCCACACTGAAGATGCCGACCTCCTGGAATACAGGACAGCCAGTGAAATGAGCTGTGGAGGGACACACCACGGGACCGAGGGACAGGTGAGTGGCTGTTTTTTAAAAGTTTTTTAAAAGCCAGTGCAGGACAGCTTGTTCTCTGGAAAAACAACAAACTTACTGGCTGGATCGCCAGGTGAAAATAAAGGATAAAACCCTAAAAAAAGGAAACTAATGCATCACATCAAATAATTATTAAGTTGAAATGTAAAAGAGGTTTACTTTTGATTCAAAGCCAAAAATGTAACATACTGCGTCTTAATAATCCTCTGAGTGGTGGCTACATATGCTTGCTTTTTTCAAGCTTCTTCTGCATTATTTTTACTTGGTAATCCTGCAAATAACATACTTCCTGTCTCTGAGTGGCTATATCCTCCATGTATCTATGGCTGGAGCCATGGTTGTTACTCTTGGCTTATCCTCCGATATAGTTTACAAACATGCCTGTATTTCTTCTTCTTCATTCCATGGAGGCAGGGTAATTGGTAAATTACAGAAGTTGTTCATAGGAAGTGCTAAAGACATCACAATTCTAACAAGCTCAACATGTATTTTATGTATTTACTAAAAGTGTTCTTTCCTTCAAAAAAAGAAAACTAAGCTAGCAAGCACATCTAAGCACACTGTAAGCTGCAATATATTATGTTTGTGTTCTTGAGTTTATCTATCCTTTTAGCTGATTATGCACCAATTTGGCAGGTTCAGCAGCGACTGGACAAATTTCAATCAATGTGGGTGACATGTTGAAAAATCTCTTGATCGTCGGCTGCAGCCGCTGATCAGTATATTCTGACAGCTGTGGGTACATTCTATTGCTCTCAGTCGCCTCCAAAATCTTTTTTTTTTTTTTTTGCTGCTGTGATCCAACTTCCTTTGTAGGATGGCTACAGTCATTCTCCCACTGTATTGCAGGAACATAGCCATATCTTGCTTGCTCCTGAGATGGACTAGTGACTATGGGATGTGTATTGTGCATTGAGCAGTGCACATGACTGTAACTAAATGCACTGCTTATTCCAAACAAAAATGGAAGTGAGGGGGCAAAAGAGAGGTTCGGGGGCTCAGGGATGACATTATGAGCAAGCAGAAAAACACAACAAGAAACAATTTCACTAAAATGGATTACAGAGCCTTTAGGTACTGAATGTGTATGGATAATTTTTAAAGAATAAGGATATCCCTTAGGGTCACTTTAAACCAAAAGAACTCTTCAAACAAGGGCTTGCTGCTTATTTTCAGTTGTGTGTAGAACAACATGCTGGAAAACAAACACCAAATGGAGCGGAATCTTTAAAGAGAAAAATAAGTTCCGACTTGCTCTAAGCGATCTAAATTAGATGGCTTTGATAAGTGGAAAAAGAAGCTAGTATCATTTTCATCCACCAGCTGTATTATAGCATCCTTTCATCTCTCCAAACTCTGTTAGAGCAGAATCACTTCTCTAAGCTTTTTTTTCCCCAATATTTACAACATGCCTTACAGATACAATAATCTATAATTCTTCACAAATTTTTAGCATGGTGGCATCTGTAAGCCTTTCCAAAAAGGGATTGATAGGTGATCTTTACTCTGCCTTGTTGATAGCATCCAGCTTTAAGATTTGACTGTGTTGTGGTGAGGGTAAAGACAGGATCTGGGACCCACCAAGGATGCGCAATGCACTAAGGAGTTAGAGAATATTCTTTATCTCACCTCAAACCACAGCATCATACGCCACAATAATTGTATATAATGGGGGTGGGCTACCTCTCCTAGGTGTATGGGTAATACTGGTACTTTAATTTACATGTTTTGCAGTTGCCCTAAACCAGCCTCTCTCTACCAGAGTTTTGTGGAACTCTATTGTTCCTCCAGAGATTGCTAGGGGTTCTTGAGCAATAAGCAACTTCTGCCTCTCAAATAAGTAACCACTGACACCACTGATCTTATTTTTAATCTTATCTGTAAAGGTGGGATTCTTCCCAATGGCCAGAAATGTAAGGAGCATTCTTCCCACTGATCATCACACTAATGTACTGTCAGCTGTAGATATAACTATTAGCAGTGGTTCCCCAAAACCTTAAATTATTTCAAGGGTTCCTCCATGTTGAAAAGGTTGAGAAAGGCTGCCCCAAACTATTTAGGTACTGGACATATATTTTGCAATTGATTAACAATGTCCTTTCACTCTTCTTATGGATCCTAAGACTGAGTATTTAATTATTATTCCAGAAAGGTTGCTATCTCAGGCACTCAAATAATAGTAATGTTTACTGTTCTTAGCACACAGTGTGGTGGCTCATAAATGGCTATCTTCCACTCCCACAATGGCAACAAGCAGTTAGGCCGGCCATAGACGAGTCAAAAACCGAACGAAAATCTTTAGTTGTTTGTTTTTCGTATCATTAGTGTGTGAGCTGCGACACACAATTTTCATGTCGCAAACGAAAGTACCAACATGCTGGATTTTGTTAAAAAAAAAAACTACACAAATGATGGCACAATTGTATGCACCATTTTCGTTTTTTGATCTACAGAACTTTCTGTTTTCGACTTGTCTATGGCCTGCCGTAGTTCATATTCTTAAAAGGGAAAAGCTAACCTATCAGCATAGAACATAGAGGATGTTCAAAAAACGTTTTAAAAGTATGATATCCATAGTAATTTAGTCCCAGCCTCTAACAACTTATCCTATATGACTTCGCAAAGCCTTCTTATGACTTACTGTTTGAAATTAGTGGCAGTGTCAAGTATTCTCGAGTTAACACCCACCATGGATCTTTGTAACTTATCTCTTTAAAATGTGTTTTAAATTATGGTCCTATATTATTTCATGGAACCTACTGATGTTGTAGTATGTTACATTGATCATCATTTTGGTATATTTGAACTATGTGTATGGAATGCACAGAGCTTGTTTATGTTCTTGCATAACAAAACTTACAATAAATATCACTTGATTTAAAAAAATAGAAAAAAAAAAAAAAAGAGGAAAAAGAGGCATGAAATGTCTTTTTTCCCCAAATACACAGCAACTTGGGGGGTATACATGTAAGCCACATCCAAGTGCAAGGCAAATCCAAAACATAAATCATTAATCAAAGCAGCAGAAGAATACATACCTGCCTTGTGGGTCGGATAATAATCCAGTGTAATTTTACGCAAAGTAACCTGTATGGCACCTCCTGTGACTAGAAGCAAAAAGGTGGACATTACAGAAAAATCATCAACATAAAACTCAGCATGAAAACATCAAGAAGAAATCAAAAACCCTGCAATAGTTGGAATAGGAGTCTAGATAGAAGTCTGAAAGATATGCAAATGCTTTTTTTTTTTTTTGCAGCTTTCACTAAAATAATACCTGGTGATTCTGTCAGGAAGGCACTTGTGTAGGCAAATATTTAAAAAAATAATTATTATATCATAAATTGTAATTCCCCCACAGTTTTCAACATGTCATAACAGATTCTGATTTGTTTAACCCCAGAGATTGGCAAGGAGTGAAGCAGTCAGTAACACCCTTTCGGTTTCTTTCCCATTATTTAATTTTAGCTGAGTTGAGATGAAGGGACTGTAAAATAGTTTAGGCTTGCAGTGAAACTTCTGCCAGATTGTTCTGTTTAGCTTTGAAAAGAGTAGTGGAGGGATAGAGAAGAGAAGGGAAGATTTCCCCTAACTTCTTTCCAGTTCAGGATGTGATGGGAAAAATCTCCACAAACACATTATTATAGATTGTACTGGCAAAAAGAAGTGCTGCACACCCAGATGCAAAATATTCTTCCCTTATTAAAATAGCGGACAGAAACAGGTTCTATTCTGAGATGCTTCATGCTAAGCACAGTGCTTTCTCAAACAATTTTTTGACCCATCACATTAGAACTTGTTCCTGATTGCTATTTTAACAAAATAAGGATATTATTTTGCATCTGTTGACCGTACAAATGATTGCTTCATTTGAGAAGAGCTGAGGCAACACCTGAGTTGTGATGGTGAAGCGAGGAGCCTGGTCTTGCCTGGAGCAGCCATGTGAAATATATTACATTATTAAATTGACTAATGAAAGGATGAGACGTCTGCTATGATTTGCTTGCCTTTCTGTCCTGATGACAGCAGCACTCACCATTTCTTGTTCAGGCATTACAGGTACAATAGAAAGTAAATCTCAAGCAAGTCATAAACAGAAAAAAAAAAATCTGGTAGAAAGTTTAAAGTAGAAATCCAGGCTACTATCAACAGAGCTTAAATCTAATTCTAACTAGCCTGTAAAAGAAGTTGCTTATACTTACCTATTCTCAAGGAGTGCTGGTCTGGTCACATGACTGACTCCCAGTGGCAGCTTCAGGGAAGAAGTAGGACAGCCGACAACAAATGCCCCATAGTAAGCCTTTTAGTGATGTCACTTCACCAGGATTGTAGACGTTGTCGCTGCACTCTCCTCTCCTCTGAAAATGGCCACTGAGGAGATCACAGGACTGGACTAGAGTACTAAGCTTATTTAGTAATAGCGTGAACGTATACTTTAACTCTTTTACAATCTACCAGAAACACAAAACATAATATCTGGCATACACATGCACACTCTACTTAGAGTTAGTTATTCTTTATGACTGCCATGCACATTTATCTGGTGGCAGGGAGGTGGGCTCTAATGCCCAGCCACCACATCTATGCGTTACTGTGTAGTTTTTGGATGCACTCTATAGGAGCCTCCAGAACTGCGGCCGAGCTGTCACCAAAAGCTCACGGCCATATTCTTACAATCAGGAGCAGGTAGGATGGGCTCCTGATGAAGTCAGCACTATACAGTCAATCACAGTGCAGAAAGATTGGGAGCCCTTTCTACCAACCTCGGGCTTTAGAACCCATCATATAGCATAGATAAATCTGTTTCATATACATTTACCTGTACCCCTTGTCTGACTTTCATCACACACATGTAATTCAAGCTTTGAGATGAGTAGATGATAAGAGGTTTCCTTCACATCAAACCTTTCAAAGTATTGGCCAAGACTGGTTGATGAGGACGGGGGAGGGGGGAAAGACCAAGGTGGAGGGGCAGTGGGTGAGGGTACCTGTGGAAAAGAAGAATTTCTAATTTACTAACACAGACAGAAAAGAACACTGGAAACTAATATTAAAGCAAGTGTTGAAGTGCACCCTCAGCCAAAATGTTTTCTTTAGTTTTAGATAGAGAGGACAGGGCTTCAAATCCCACAATTTTAATGTATGTGTGCCTTTTGGGGACAATATAAACTTGTTATCCAAGTGACTGCATAGTCACTAGCACAGGAAACAAAGCTAAACAGTTCTGACCATTTCCCACTTAGCTAAAATGGTTTTATTGTTGTGTGCTTCCCTATTGGAGGTTACATAAGGTTGAAAAACAGTTTAAACACCAGAAAACCCCATACAAAATGCTCCGATTTGGTCCCTCAGGTGGCAATTTGATATTCCCTGGATCAACTGCCCCTGGTGTTGTTACCTATAAATGTTATTATCAAGTTATATTTTGTGCATTAAGGAATGCATCCAGCTATTTTTTAAAGCAATCTACTGAGCTGACCAGAACTAGCTCTTGAGGGAGTTTATTCCACATTTTCAAAGCTCTTACTATAAAGAAGCTCTTCCATATGTGGAGGTTAAGTCTCTTTTCCTCCAGACATAAAGAGTGCTCCCTTGTTTTCTGTAATGACCTGAAAGTGGAAACTCAACAGGAAGTTCACTATATGGAACGCATTTATTTATACATGGTGATTATAATCCCCCTTTACCTCAGCTCCTCTCCATGCCTCTCATCAGTTTGGTTGCCCTTTTCTGAACTTTCTCTAGTTCTCCAATATTCTCTTTGTGACCTGTATATTTCAGATGAGGTCTCACTAATGATTTGTAAAGGGGAAAATTATGTCTTGCTCTCGCTCTGAAGTTTATACCTTCTAATACAAAAATGGAGTTTGCTAGCTTTAGAAGCAGAAGCTTGGCATTTCATGCAATTATTAAGTCTATGATCTAGCAGAACATCCAGATATTTTTCAAACATTGACTCCCCTAGTTGACCTCCTTCAAATATGTATGATGCGTGCATGTGTTTAGCCCCCAAGTGCAAAACTTTACATTTATCAACATTAAAGTTAACTTGACACATAATTGAACAATTAAACAGTGAATTGAGGTCAGCTTGTAAATTGTAAGGATGTTATTCTACTGCATAGTCATCGGCAAACAATGAAATTGTACTTTTAGCTAGTTGCTGACCACAGATAGCCGAATGACAGCTGCACTGCGTCCGGCCAGTTCTGGGTGGACGTCATATAACGTCCTACCAGAACGCGCTCTCCTGCGAGCACCCGACGATCTCCGTAACCGGTGTCCTGCGAAGACAGGTGATCATGCGATGTGGTAAAAGGCCAGTCACAGCAGCCTTTTACCATGTGATCAACCGTGTCCAATGACACGCTGATCACAGGGAAATGCAACTGCCAGTTCTCGGCTGCACTTTCGGCTGTCAGAGCGTGAGAAAAGTACTGCCGAGAACCAGCGCTGAAAGCTGAAAATTGGCCTGGGCAGGAAGGGGGAGAAAGTGCCCTGTAGGCAAGTGGTTATTAATCCCAGACCCTATATAACTTATAGGTTAAAAAGTAAGGGTCCCAACACTGAACCCTGGGGTACACCACTAATAACATTAAACTAATCAGATTATGAATAATCACTACTACCAAACACAGTCTTTTAGCCAGTTTTGTTTTGCGCATGAGTTGTGCAAGTCCAAAACTGTATTTTAGGGCATGGCAGCCCACTTTTATTCAGTTGTTCACGCAGGGGTTTCTTCCACACAATATGCACAAATGAAAATACTGAGCCACCTGGCTCGTTTTCTCTCACCAGTCCCTTTGATTGTGTTGTCCAGCTCTCCTGGATGCTTGGCTCTCTAGCTGTTATTTGCAGCGCCCTGCTGTACGGTCCACCTCTGGCCTATGAATTGGGGTTCTCCTGACACCCCGATAGGAGTCAACCAGACTCCTGGAATAAGACCTGCTGTCTCCTGGCTTCTGGCAGGGGTTGAGACCCTCTGTCTATTGGCTTCTGGCTGGGGCTCCCAGACCCCGAGTGAGAGCTTCTGTCTTCCACACGGGTTATGGTCTCCAAACTGGGAGCACTGAGCTATCCTCAGCCCTGAGAATATAATGACCCAGCTCACCTGTGTATTCAGACAGATTGCAGGCACCTGGTAAACTCCAGTTACAGGATTGAAAGTACCAATCCAGAAATACAAAATCTGGAGAAATAGTAGTCCAGAACCTCGCATTAACCATTAATACGAATCCTATGTCACATTTTCCTATATTCTACCAGTAACAGAGCCATCCTCTGTCACAACATTTTCAAACTGAATTTTACAAGCCGGTAGACTTTTCTATTAGCAGTGTAGGGAACTCTATCTTAAACTTTGCAAAATCCAAGTATGCTGTATCCACAGTCGCTTTTTACTTACCTCCTCATAAAAAGAAATCAGATTTGTTTGAAATCTTCAATCTTTTGTGAATCCATGCTGACTATTGCTTAAAATATTGTTTTCCAGCAAAAACTCTTCCATGTTGCCTAAAAAAAACGCAGTATCTTCCTATATAGAAGACTATAGAAGTTAACTGCTTCCCCTCCATACTATAGCAGAAATAGTGCTACAGGGTGGCAGGGTTGCACAAGATGATATACAGTATGTATATATATATATATATACATATACATATATACACACACACACACACACACACATATACAAACACACACGTGATTTTGCAGATCCAGGTGTTCGCGCGCTGGTGATTGCAAAGTATTACCGACGGGGGTATGTAAATAATACAGTTCTTTCCCGTCAGCTCCTGCACTTACAGTTCTCTCCCCTGTCAGCTCCTGCACATACAGTTCTCTCCCGTCAGCTCCTGCACACTGCTTTCTATGACTCTTACAGTGGAAAACACACAGCACACAGTTAACCCTTTGATCGCCCCAGATGTTAAGCCCTTCATGCTTTTTATTAGCACTGATCACTTTATTGGTATCACTGGGAATGTCAGTGACACCAAGTCAGTTCCCCCCAGTGTCAGAATGCCCGCCGCAGTCCCGCTAGAGGTTGCTGATCGCCGCCATTACTAGAGAAAAAAAAATTCCAGTATATATACCGCCATTTGTAAATGCTATAACTTTCACGTAAACCAGTTAATTTACATGTATTGGGATTTTTGTTAGCAAAGATATGTAGCAGAATACATTTTGGCCAAAATTTGTGACGAAATTTGATTTTTTTTACATTTTGTTACTAGACATGTTTAATAGCAAAAAGTCAAAAATATAGTTTTTCCCAAAATTGTCAGTCTTTTTTTGTTCATAGTGCAAAAAATTAGAAACGCAGATGAGATCAAATACCACCGAAAGAAATTGTGGGGGGGGGGGGGGGAGAACATAAGTTTCATTTGAGTGCAGCATTGCATGACTGTGCAATTGTCAGTTAAAGTAAAGCAGCGCCGTGATGCAAAAAATGGCCTGTTCAGGAAGGGGGGTAAATCCTCTGGAGGGCAAGCGGTTAAAGTGGTTCTAAAGGCAGTTTTCTTTTTTTACCTTAATGAATTCTTTACATTAAGGTAAAAAACCTGTGTGCAGCTGCCCCCTCAGCCCCCCTTAAACTTACCTGAGCCCCATCTTGATCCAGCGATGTGAATAAGAGCCACAGCTCTCCTGGGTCTCTCTCTCCTCACTGGTTCACACAGCAGCAGAAGGAATTGGCTCCTGCTGCTGTCAAGCACAGCCAATAAAGAGACAGCGGGGGGGGGGTGTGAATGAACAATCTCAATACACTGGAGCGTGGCTCAGGAGCGAGCCTGCTTGAGTGCCCCTATAGAAACAGGCCTCTTGCTGAAAATATCCTGAAGATCTGTACTCAGAAGGAAACAGAGGGGCAAAAAACATCTGAAGAGAAGCAGAGCCTGCACCTATCCAGGAGTGGATGTTACACAGCGCTATACTGACTCTCTTGGCAAATTAATGGGTCAGTATAATATGGTGAACACAGTGTATTAATTATCCCTAACCTCAGAATTCTACTTCTATCTAGAACATACCCCAGCTGGAAAAGCCACCTTTATCAGCACTTTTTCTTCTTTGCACAGAACTTTATACGGAATGTTATAAACGCAAAGCACAAATACATTCGGACTAGACTAGTGAACTATTAAGAACTTTCTTTTTCTGGGGGGGGGGGGGGGGTGGGAAGGGGGTTGATCAGCAACATATTGTTTTTATTTATGTATACTATTGGCAAGCGCTGTCTTATTACAGTTATTCTAGTTGAAATAAGACTCAATTCCATCTAGTTCAATCAAGAAAAAATTAAAGTTTAACCGCTTGCCGCCCTGCCACTGTATATATACGTGTGCAGGGCGGCAGTGGAGCGCAAAAGCAAGTTTTAAAACGTGCTCGGCGCTCCCGACACATTCGCGGGTAGGGGGCGCGCGCTCCCGCCGACCCGCGGGTTACACGATTCGATCCAGGAGGGATCAATCATTATATTTCAGCCAGTGATTTCTGGCTGAAATCACATGATCGGTCCCTGTCCTATCCTGTCCTGTGTTGACATTTACACAGGGCAGGATATGATGTCATTCTTCTCTGCCTGGACACATTCCGTTCCAGACAGAGAAGAAGACACAGTAAAAGTGAGTAAAACACTACACATTTACAGTTAGAACACTCTAGGTCACATTTAACCCCCTGATCGCCCCCCCCCCAGTTAACCCCTTCACTGCCCTGTCACCAGTGTCATTGATCAGTGAACAGATTTTTACTGATCACTGTATCAGTGTCGCTGGCGACTTCCGATAGTGTTAGCGCCCCTCCCAGATAGCGCCAGTTTGCCCGCTAGTGCACCAGAAATCCCATTTAACTCCTTGATCGCCCCCCCCCCCAGTTAACCCCTTCACTGCCCTGTCACCAGTGTCATTGATTACAGTGAACAGATTTTTACTGATCACTGTATTAGTGTCACTGGTGACTTCTGATAGTGTTAGCGCCCCTCCTAGATAGTGCCAGTTTGCCCGCTAATGCACGGGATTTTTTTTACCAAAAACATGTATAAGAATACATTTTGGCTTAAATTTATGACTAACTTTGAGTTTACGATATATTTTTTAAAGCTGAAAGTAGAAAATATTGTTTTTTTTCAAAGGTTTCGTGGTTTTTTTGTTTATAGCGCAAAAAATAAAAAGCGCACAGGTGATAAAATACCACCAAAGGAAAGCTCTATTTGTGTGAAAAAAAGGATGTAAATTTTGTTTGGTTACAGCATTGCATGACCGCGCAATTATCATTTGAATTAGTGCAGCGCCAAACAGCAAAAAAAGGCCTGGTCATTAAGGGGGGTAAATCCTCTGGAGCTCAAGTGGTTAACACTGAACCCACAACAGTAAAATCAGTCTGTATATGCAGTAAAGCATGCTTGTTATACTCACTGTGGAACCTAAGGGGTTAATTCTCTGCATTGTGTAAAACCGCTGTTTGATCCTGACTTCTCTGATCTGCCCCTTCTTCAAGTGTCCCCCTTATCTCCTGATAAGACATATCCTGTGGAGTCACTCTGCACATGCTCAGTTTAGTGTGTATTGTTACAGAGGGTTATTTTTTTCTTGGGAGAGTGCATGTGATCAGCACACGGGCAATCAGAGCTGTCCAGACAGAGGTCAGGGGTTCTGCATCCTACTAGAGCAAAATAAAAACTCCTCCTACAAGCTTAAACCAGTGCTCAGCTGGACACTGACAGAAGTCACAAGACTGCTCTAACTGTTGATGACAAAAGGTATTTAGCAGTCTATAGTCACTAAAATAATTGCACTTCCATGGTTTGTGTACTGTGGGAGACCGGATAGAGTGAATGCAGGGTCCGGGTTTAGGAACACTTTAAACAATCCTATATACACAATCCTATACCCACAGTTGATCCAGAGAAAACCCCAGCAAAGCATGAGTCCGTTTGCTTCAGCAGGAGAAAAAACACCTTCCTGATCCCCCCCAAGAGGCAATCGGATTTTCCCTGGATCAACTTTACCTAAAAATATTAGTATCCAGTTATGTTATATGCATTTAGGAAAGAATCCAAGCCTTTTTTTTTAAAGCAATCTACTGAGCTGGCCAGAACCAACTCTTGAGGGAGTCTATTCCACATTTTCACAGCTCTTACTGTGAAGAAATCTTTCTGTATCTGGAGATGAAATTTCTTTTCCTCCAGACGTAAAGAGTGCCCCTTTGTCCTCTGTGATGACTTCAGGGTAAATAACTCTACACCAAGTTCACTATATGAACCACTGATGTATTTATACATGTTGATCATATCCCCCCTTAGTCTCCTCTTCTCGAGAGATAATAAATTCAGTTCCTCTAATCTTTCCTCATAGCTGATCTCCTCCATGCCTCTTATCAGTTTGGTTGCTCTTCTCTGCACTTTCTCCAGTTCTCCAATATTCTTATTGTGAATTGGTGCCCAAAACTGAACTACATATTCCAGATGAGGTCTTACTAATCATTTGTACAGGGGTAATATGATATCGCTCTATACCTCTCTTAATACAAGAAAGAATTTTGCTCCCTTTGGAAACCCCAGCTTGGCATTGCATGCCATTATTAAGCTTGTGATGTACCAGAACTCCCAGATCCTTCTCCACCATTGATTCCCCCAGTTGTACTCCCCCTAGTATGTATGATGCATTACATACATTTACATTAATATAATTACACTTATCAACATTAAACCTCATTTGCCACATAGTTGCCCAATTAAACAGTGCATTGAGGTCGGCTTGTAAATTGAAGACATCCTGTAAGGATGTTATTCCACTGCACAGCTTGGTGTCATCTGCAAAGACTGAAATGGTGTTGTTAATCCCAGACCCTATATCATTTATAAATATATTAAAAAGTACATTAGCCGTGTGTGGGGAACTGTGTCAAATGCTTTTGCAAAATCCAAGTATACCACGTCCACAGCAACACCTTTGTCTAAGGTTTTGCTTACCTCCTCATAAAAAGAAATCAGATTTATTTGACAACTTCAGTCTTTCACGAATCCATGCTGTCTGTGGCTTAAAAATATTTTTTCCAGCAAGAACTCATCTATGTGGTCTTTAACCCCTTGGCGCCGGCGCCTCCTGGCCCTTTAAGGGTTTTAGAAGCCGGGAGGCGGAGCGGAGTTTAGGGTCATGTGACCACCGTGACACGCCGTCACATGATCGGGAAAGGTCCCGATCGAAAGAGGAGATCGGGACCTTTCCGTGAGTACCAAACGTGTGCTAGGAGCACACAGGGCGCGCGGTCTCAGCACATATGTTTTTTTTTTTAATAGATGCAAATGTGTGGCTGCTCGGCATCTAGGCCCAGATGGGTCAAGAGGTTAGCTGGCGTCAAGAGGTTAATTAAACACTCCAGTATCTTCCCTACTATAAAAGTTAAACTAAAAGGTCTATGGCTACTTGATAAAGACTTTGACCCATTTCTAAATACAGGCACCTTACGCCAATCCAGTGGTACTATGCCATTTATTAAAAAGTCCTTAACAATTAGAAACAATGGCTTTGAAATGACAAAGCTCAATTCTTTTAGAACCCGTGGGTGTATGCCATGCGGTCCAGGTGCTTCTTCACCTTTATTCTGTATAAATATTTCTGGACCACATCAATTTTAAACCTTTGTGGATCATTTGGAGCTGTGTCAATGTCATCCCCCATTATGGACATGAGCTCCCCCATGCTCCGTTGTATACAGTACACAGAGCTGAAGAAGGTAATTACTGTATCTGCCTTCTCTTTATCCCCAGTCATCTACTCTAGACCTACCATAAGTGCGGGAACGATTGCGTTTATACATCTTCCTACTTGGTCATTCTGCCCTAACCCTTCCACATTAAACCTATTATCCACCTGCTCAGTGAGCAGAAGATCCTTTTCAAGGTTGTCAATTCTGCCAAGCGTTGCAATTTGGGCCACCAGATCTCTAATTTGAGTTTCTAGAAGGGATACCTGCTCACATCTGTCACAGCAGTATACATCCTGGAGCTGTTAATCCATTATTGTATAAACGTGGCATACTGTACACTGAGCAAAACCTTCTACCTTGCTAGCAATCATTATCCCAGTTACAACATTAATATTAAAAAAAAATTAGGCTATTGCTTACAGGTAAAAGACTCCTGTTTTGAATTCCTGTTTTTTGTAACTCTTCACTTGGTCAAAATTCCACTTGTTCAACAATTCCAAGCCAGCAAGTTTAAAGGATAAGTTCACCTTTGGGAACATTTAACAGGATCCCAATGCTGCAGCCACTGCCCGATCCCCCTCCCCCTTCCTGTGACAACGGAATGGGGAGAGGTTCCCTGTACTAGCTATCACTTATTAAAAACAGAACTGCCATGCGGGGCTCCACCCACATGGTACCATCATTCACAGGGTTCTGTGAATGAATGAACTACTGACAATCTTAGCGGCTATTGGCTTGTAGTTCTCAATGAACTACCACAGCGCTGCAGAACGCTGTGGTAGTTCATTGATTCTTCCTGTCAGTATATCTGCTTGCTTGTACATCCCATACTGGCAAGCAAATATATGACAGGTCTGCAGAAGACCTGCATGGCACTAGCAATCTGCTGATCGCTGGTGCAATGCTTTACAGGCTCCAGCAACAAAAAATAATAAATGCACATTTTTTTTACCTGCAAAAAAATGTGCATTTATTTATTTTTGTCAAAAGGTGAACTGTAACCACTTGACAACCGGGCTATAGCCAAATGATGGCTACAGTGCGGTTGTTCAGTTCTGGGAGGCCGTCAAGCAGTGCCCAGCAGCGCCACCCATCTGTACCCATCAGTGTCTAGCAGTGCCACGTACGTGTGCCCATCAGTGCCACCCATCAGTATCACCAGTCAGTGCCCAGCAGTGCCGCCAGTCAGTGCCACCCATCAGTGCCAGCTCATCAGTGCTGCTTATCTGTGCCACCTCATCAATGCACATCAGTGAAGGAGAAAAATTAACTGTTCACTAAATTTTATAATAGAAACAAACAAAAAAATTTTTTTTGCTCTTTTTTTGTTTATAGCGCAAATCGCCAGTGGCGATTAAATACCACCAAAATAAAGCTCTATTTGTGTGAAAAACATTATAAAAATGTCATATGGGTACAATGTTGCATGACCATGCAATTGTTATTCAAAGTGCAACAGCGCTGAAAGCTGAAAATTGGCCTGGGCAGGAAGGGGGTATAAGTGCCCTGTAGGCAGGTGGTTAATGGGAGCTGTACCGAAAGTTATATAACACCTGTGAACAATTAACCACTCCCTTAAATTAGTAGACTGAGTCTTCGGTCACACCAAATCCAACTTTGAAATCATGCAACTTCACTTGAATTTGCATGGATCTCAAAGTTGGATGGCAGTCCGAATGCAGGTGCGACTTGGAAGACATCTGTGCAACTTCATACACAGATGTCTAGGCAAGTTGCACCTGAACTTGCAAAAAGTAGTGCATGAAGTACTTTAAAAATCGGTGTGACTCCGATGGAGTCAGAATCGCACCGATATGATTGCTTCCATTGCAGACAATAGTGTGTGACTTATGCGATTTGAAACTATGAACTCACATGACAAGTTGCACCTGTGTGACCGGGCACTGACAGACGGAAAACAAAGGCTATTTAATAAATGTCAGAAAAGGGGAGAGGAAAAAAAAAAGAAAAGGAAAGAAGTGTTTTAAAAGCTGATAGGAAAGTCTCAAAGAAGTAGATAAAACACGTGAATCCACAATCACAAGCAGTCAAAAGCATAACTCCTGTTCAAGAATTCCAATGTAAGCCAGCAATTTCAGTGTGATCTTTATATCCTGTCTTGGATAGGATGTTGTGACTAGGACAGAAAGTGAAAAGAAGCGATCTCCCCAAGACATGCAAAGATGGCCAAAACAAATTACAGATAACAAATCTCCTCTTCTCCATCTTAAATATAATATAATGATTGGAGTTCCACTTCAATGTTTTATTAATGACTCTTACCTGAGGCTCCCCTAGTTGCTTCCTCTGTCTCACCGATTTCTGTACAGCTTCACTTAAGGACTTGGTGTATGAAAGTAAAGCCCGAAGCTGAGAGTCTGTGAGCACCCACAACAGCTCATCTAAGAAGAAGGACAGCTTGGATGACAGCACCATGCAGTCTTTGGTCTAAGCAGAAGTACAAACAACATGACATTCCATAGGTACGTTAATGAAGAACTAAGCCTGCCTATCCTTTAAAGCCAAGGAAGCTGCCATCTTAGCCTCGGTTTGATCTTCAGATGCCATGGTGCTACACATGTGATTAGTTATGACACCAGACATTTGATGGCTTAACAGTTTAATTGACAGAACAGGCAACTGAGACAGTTATTCACGGAATACCTGGAATGTAACAGTTCTGGGAAACCATTAAATCGACAGATTTAGTTTAGCTTTAAAGACAGCAGCTTAGGAGAAGACTATAAAAAGAAAAAACTTGTTTTTCATGATTACATTTAGCATTTATCAAGCCATTTTAACAGTATGACAGTCTGACAGCTAACACTTTTAAGAGAGACCAGTGATGAAAATCACATATTTCTCTTACCACAGGTTTCCTTAAACGGTAAAGGCTATTAAGATTATAACATGTAAAGTGTTCCAGCACATCCCAACCCCCCCCCCCCATGACAGAAGGTGGGGGTTCTTCTCCCCTGCTGCTATCACATTTAAAATCAGCGCAGCTGTGCAGTGCTACAAGATGATTTGTATTTCTTAAAGTGTTATTATTATTAAAATGATTTAAAATAGCAAACATGTTCTACTCACCTGTTCTGTGCAGTGGTATTGCTCGGAGCATCCCTGATCCTCCTCTTCTCGGGTCCCCCAGTGGCGCTTCTGGCTCCTCCTCTTATTTGTGTGTCCCCATAGCAAGCCATTTGCTCTGGAGACACACACTGTCTTGCCCGCTCCCGAGCTGTGTGTCTATGGAGCCGTGTTCCATAGACTTACACAGGGACATAAGACCAACCCCCCCACTTTCTACTCACTGCATTTGATTGACAGCAGTAGGAGCAAATAGCTCCTGCTGCTACTCGAGTGTAGTGTGAAGAGGAAGAGAGGAGAGAAGAGATGCAGCCATGCACAGTGCTGGATCTGTTCTCCCTTCTCTTCGCACAGGGAAGGGAGAGGACAGGGAAATAGAAAACATTTTAAAGGTAAAAAAATGTTTTTAGCTTTAGTATCACTTTAATGGACTACGAGTGTACTAATTTGTGTGATCGTAGTCCATTCACATGCCCTCCAGCTTTCTAAATGAAAGCCTGTACAGGGGATACAGGCAGAAAGGTGGAAGACATGTCTGCAGGAGCCTGTACCAATGATCCACTGATTGCAGGTGCAATGCTTTGTAGGTTCTTTGGGGGAAAAATAATAAATGCACATTTTGTCTGCAAAACAATGTGCATTTATTATTTTTCTCTTAACCCTTTCGCTACCAGGTTCATTCATGGTACACACCTGAAAGAGGGGGGGTGTGTGCATATCTGACTTCTGACTGTCAGATGAACACCCCCGGTAATTGGCATGCGCCCCCGCCATAAATCTTGGGCTGCCCATCAGCATGCCTGAGATCGACATGGCAGGTTCTGCCAGGTAGAGGGGACAAATCTGAGCAGACATGCGTCCACTCTCCCCTCCTTCTTGCTGACGCAGAAACGGTGTGTAAAATGTCCCCCTTTTAATTTTACTGGCTAGCTTGGATGGAATGGAATCAAATGCAGTATAAGTTAGATTAATTGGAGCACAGGTGAGACATCCAGGGTCTTAGGCCCCTGGATGTCTTATTACAGAGAACCTGTCACCAGATTAAGTGATGTTAAAGTGAAAAAACATTGTAAAAAATTAAAGTTAAACCCAAGCTCATACAAACGTAAAAGCACACGTCAGGGGTACCTACACACAAAAAACGTTGATTGCGATACATGATACATATCGATCTCTTTGATATTTACTAGTTCATCATATTCTGATTCTTGGGTCAGCTCCCTACTCAATGGACAGAGGTTATAATACTGATTTATTGTCCAATGAGCAGGCTGGAGGCAGAAAGGTAACAGAGCCATTACTACTAAACCAGAAAATAAGTGTAACCCTTCTGGTTGTGCAGTGTGGCAGATGTGTGCTAACAAAACAGGCTAACCAGAATTACAGATTCTTTATCAAGTGCAACTGTAAACATGGGCATTTCAACTAAGCATTAACCTATTTGCCTTGAGTTCCAATTTCAGATTTTTAAATGGTTAGTTAAGTGAGGTGCAATGAGAAAGCAAGCTATGAATGGAGCAACAATATTAGTTTTTACATTAAATCTCACCCTTCTTTTAAGTGCTACATTCAATCTCCCCCCATTTGTAAGCAGGCGTAGAGGAGTGGTTGGCGCATCTTCACAGCTCTCTGACGCATCAGCTTCAATGCGAAGGGTCTGCCAAGTCACTTGTTTAAATGTAAGGACCTGTAAAAAAAAAAAAATATTCAGATACTATATTCCAAGAATGTCCTGAGATTACAAAAAACTAAAGTTACCTCTCCACGCTGGGAATGGGTGAGGCGAGTGAAGCGCAAATCACTTTGCTGCCAATTTGGGCTAACACTATAACCTTGGAGTTGCCACAGCTGCAGAGATGCACGAAATGTATGAGACTGAATCTTAATACTGACGCATCCGATTTCCAGGAACATGCCTTCAACCACTTTCTCTGCAAAACCATATTCGCTAGAATGTAGCAAGAAAAAAAAAAAGTAGGAAGAATGGAGAGTATATTAACATTAGATGCTACAGAAAGTGAACATCTGCTTTAAAAATTATCGCAAAGAACACGGATCTCACCTCTGACCTGCGGCAAGTGCAATAGGTGAAGGCCCATTTGGAGGTCGAGGATCCTCACATGTTTTCATTTCAATCTCTACTTTATCCAGCATCTTGCAGTATCAGCAAAGACAAGCAAAATAATTCTAGTCACTTTGTTACTAGTGAAGCGCACTAAAGAATTGCACTATGATGTTTAATGCTGAACTCTACGATAAGTATATATTATCTTAAAACAAGAGGCATGTGTATTCGGTTACATGAATCTTGGTGTGCTTTGTATATTTCCTATAGATCTGTATGGTAATCCAGCATTACATAGTTAGTTTGGCTGAAGAAAGACAAAAGTCCATCCAGTTCAAACATATATAAAAAAAAGTTATAATCCTACACCCACAGTTGATCCAGAGGAAGGCAAAAAACCCAGCAAAGCATGATCCAATTTGCTCTTGCAGGGGAAAAATCTCCTTCCTGATCCCCCGAAAGGCTATCAGATATTCCCTGGATCAACTTTACCTATAAATGTTAGTATCCAGTTATATTCTGTGTATCCAAGAAAGCAATCCACTGAGCTGGCCAGAACCAAGTCTTGAGGGAGTGTTAATGTTGCCTTTGTGCAGGAGTTTCTTGTAATAAAGACTGGTCACCGCTGCTTTCACTACTTGTGCAGGGTGACTGGTCTTGTATCCACTCCCTGTAGTTTTCTCTAGGCAGCATGTAGGGGGTTGGACTTCTGTGTCCCTCCTACAGCTCTGCTCTCTGTGCACAGGCAGAGAACAGTGATGATGCCACTGATACATTTACAAGGTAATAACTATGTTTGCAAATGCATTTGGTGCACACAAAGTGGATTTATATTCTTTTGTGTATTTAAATAAAAGTTTTATTTCCCCAGTGTTCAGCTTTAATAGCGAAATTCACCTTTTCCAAAATAATAATTTGAATGACAGTATGGCTGTCTGAAGAGAAGTGGAAAAACAAAAGTTAAATATGGTTGGCTACATACTAATGTAAATAAGACATATTAATGAGAAAAAAAATATGAAGGGTCACCATGAGCATTCCAAATCTACAAAATGCAGTAAGAAATTCGAGACCGATCAGGGCAGCTAAAACAGATACTAAGAAACAGAAGAGTAAAAAAAAAATCCCCCAAATCTTTTTTAAAAATACGAATGGTAAAAAGGCTAGGTCAGAGCATACAGGCCCCTTTAGAAAATGGTCAGGGGAAGTTTATAAGTGACAGGGAGAGGGCAATTGTATTAAATACATTTGTGTCTTGTCTTGTATAATAAACATGACAGGAATATTAACAAAATTATATTGAATGTACCCATGTGGGTGACAGAAACCACTGTTCAAAAAAGACCAGAAAAACCTCATGTGAATAAATCACCAGGACCAGATGGCTTATTCTCGTGAGTTCTGATGAAACTTAGCCATGTAATAGCCTGACCATTATTCCTATTAGGGATAACTTGTTGACTGGAATGGTACCAGATGATTGGTGAAAAGCAACTGTGATACCAATATTAAAAAAAGGGCCGATATATACATCTGGAAAGTACAAACCAGTCAGCCTAACACCAATAGTATGTATACTATTGGAAGCAATGATAAGGACCATATTCAAGCATTTGCTGATAAAAAGAGTATAATTAATAGTAACCAACATGAATTTATCAAAGACCGTTCAACAATTAAAACTAAAATTCTACCACTTTAAAAAAAATTCTGGTTCAGCCTCATCTCGAGTATGCCGTCTAGTTTTGGTCCCCAATCTTTAGGTAAAGGTAGTGCTTAAACTGGAGAGTTCAGAGAAGGGCAACAATGCTAATAAGGGGGCTGGAGGACCTAAGTTACGAGGAAAAATTGCAAACAGTAAACTTGTTTTCCCTGGAGGAGAGGCACTTAAGAGGGGGTATTATTGCAATATACAAATCTTTAAATTGAGACTCTAGCATTCGCAGAAAACTGTTTAATCTAAGGTCTCTAGAGAAGACATGCAGCCACACAATGAAGTTGGATGAGAAGCAGTTCAATCTTAAACTGTATAATGGGTTCTTTACTGTTAGAGAAGTAGGGATGTGGAACTCCTTTCCATAATTTGTGGTGTCAGTGATGAGTGCAGATAAATTAAATAAAAAAACTTTAGGATGTGTTTCTAAATGAACACAAAAGTACAGATACATGGAAAATGGTAGTGACACACACACACACACACACACACACACACACACACACGTTGAACTGGATGGACTAGTGCCGTTGTTAAGCCTTACCAATTATGTACTGTATGTAACTAAGAGAAAGCCTTCAGTGCACCATTCCAAGGATGCAGTAGGTGGGCACCCCTAAGGCTACATGCACATAAGCACATTTTCCCATGCAGCATAAAGACACTGCATATTTTTGTTGTCCCAGATGCCCTAGAGCAGCTTAAAGCCGCCCACAGACATGAATAGATTAAGGAGGCTGTTAGCAGCTACGCAAGGCTATTTGCATCAAGTAGCACACGCGAACAAACATAATGCACCTAACATACTTTAGGTGCATTCAGCACATTACATCTGCATGCATTCACTACTTTACACAAATGGCTGTGTGCAGTTGACTTCACCCACTCAAGTTTATGGGCAGCTGTACGCTGCACTAGGGCATCTGGGACATTAGAAATAAGCAGAGTCTTTACGCTACATGGGAAAATGCATTTACTGTGGCCATTATGAAGGGGTCCCACTCTTTCTATTGGATAGTTTTTATTGCATGGCAAATGTAACCAGAGGAGCCTGGAACATGCAAGGTGCACAGGAACAGAGTTGATATTATGGCAGAAAGAGGGAATATTTAAGTCATTTGACTAAGCTCAATTTATAAATAAAATATTACTTTTTGGTAGAATGACCTTTTAATGAATGGCTGTGTATGCCCTAGTTGACTGTACTTTAACACCCACCTATACACAATCACACTTGTGATTAATGCTAAATCCAATGGTTCTGGGGGGTAAATGATATATAGACTTGGCAAGCCATAGACCTGTCTGAAATATGAAAATATTACCCAAGGGTAGGTAATTGGAGATTGAGCATAACCAATGATTAAGCATAAGTAAATATAACAGCAACTTTATTATTATTAAATAGGATTTAGATACTCTCACCAGTCTTCACAGTGCATTACAAAATAAAAATTGATATTACAGGTACAATATAGTTCAACACAAGAGGGTTAGGAAGGCCCTGCTTGAGAGAGCTTACAATGTTAAGGATTTTCCACATTTATCAAGAAATTTTCCAACAAAGCATTTATTTAAATGTCTACTTACCAGACATATTGGATGAGTTTTCAGTTTAGTCCACTGTATCTGTGAGAGAAAATGCACTTAGTTAATGTCCACATAGCCCAATCATCATATTTTTTATGAAGATACAATTATTCTCAAGGAATATTACAAACATTTTGACTTGGGTAGAATGATCAGTGTTCTTCATACTGCCCCAACGCACCTTTTGAGTTTTCTTAGTGCCATGTGATCCCCCCTTACCCGAATTGCAGCACGATTACAGTACACGCGTGTGATGGCCAGCCATGTGGGTAAATCCAGCATGTTCTGGAGAGCCTCTTCATCAAGCTCCAAATCTGTCAGGTGTCCTTCTCCCCGCAATGTGCTAAGATTGATCTGTTCTGGAGACAAGTTCTTGGTAAACCTTGGGGAAAACACAAAAAAAACCATGCTCACTTTTCAGTATATAAATTATGCAGATAACTCTTGATAAAAATATAAGCAAAATCCTTTAGTCAGATGGAGTGGTTAAAGCACACCTACCAGATTTCTGGGCTATCCTTCTATAAAAACAGTAGGGAACCACATTGCAAGCATGTCCAAGAAGACGATAGATAATGTGTCTTAATTGTCCTAGCGTTAGTCACAGAAGCCATTGGGATCTTGACACAAGTGATGCCAAAATAAAAACGCAAACGATACCAAAATTTGTTGAATTGCTTATTTTTATTGGGCCATGTGTAAGCAACCACCAGAATTTTTTTTTTCTATTTCAGAAAACTTTGTTACTATGGCCAATCAAAGAGAAGTCCAGACTGGCCTAGAAATCACGTGTAGTGACTGCATTAATTATCTTTTTTGAGGCTTTTTTTGCCCTTTATTTTCACCTGGTAGACCTGTGAATTACACACTTCCCTTCATGGCTACATATTTTTTCCCACTGTATCTATGGAGGCAGCCATGATTGTTAGATGTCTGCCTTTGTTCATCTCTGTGACAGTGGGTTAATAATTTACACAATAAAGATAATGTTCTCTGAGCTTTCCTTTCAGCTCACATGAAGTGATAAGGACACTACATTTCTGGCAAGATTAATAAAACATTTTCTGTACATGCGGACAATGTTTTTAGCATTAAAAATGAAAATGGATGCAGCCACCACATCTACGAACTGGTAAGCTGCAATATTTAAAATGTTTGGGTTTAGAGACACTATTAACCGCTTGTTGACCTACCGCAGTACATATACTGTAGCGGGGCAACTCCTACAGGCACAGTGACGTACCTGTACGTCGCTGCCTGTCTCCAGGTTTCGGGTGCGAGCATGTGCCCCCATCTGCCTACTTCCCTGTGATTTGACACAGTGGGAGTTTGTCATCAGATCCTGGCCAATGATTCATGGCCGGGACCTGTTGATCTACGGCGTCAAATCACAAACAACACAGAAATCTATACAAAGGGAAATATCGCTTTGATTCTTTTCCCTGCAGAGAAAATGAACAAATCAACTGGTAGTAAAAAAAGCAGCAAATATTACACACATTTCACATTATTAGGCACACAGTTAACCCCTTGATTTCCCCAAGATTTTAACCCCATCTTAGCCAGTGTCATTAGTACAGTGACAGTGTATATTATTAGCACTGATCATTGTATTAGTGTCACTGGAGATGTCAGTGGCAGTTAGTCAGTTCCCACAAAGTGGCAGTTAATGTCAAATTGTCCACCGCACTATCACAGACATAAGTCACTGATCGCTGTCATTACCAGTATAAAAAAAATCTAGCATATACACTATATTGCAAAAAGTATTGGGATGCCTGCCTTTACATGCACATGAACTTTAATGGCATCCCAGTCTTAGTCCGTAGGGTTCAATATTGAATTGGCCCACCCTTTGCAGCTATAACAGCTTCAACTCTTCTAGAAAGGCTGTCCACTAAGGTTTAGGAGTGTGTCTGAGTCGTAGCTGAGTTGCTATTGTTCCCAGTTGCTTCCAGTTTGTTCTAACACCACTAACAGTTGACCGTAGAATATTTAGTAGCAAGGAAATTTTACAGATGGACTTATTTCAATGGTGGAAACCTATCATGGTACCAAGCTTGAATTCACTGAGCTCCTGAGAGCAACCCATTCTTTAACAAATGTTTGTAGAAGCAGTCTGCATGCCTAGATGCTTGATTTTATACACCTGTGACCATGGAGCAAACGAACACCTGAATCCAATGATTTGGAGGGGTGTCCCAATACTTTTGGCAATATAGTGTATACTATTTTTGTCGGTGCTAGGACTTTCACACAAACCAATTAATATACACTTACTGGGATTTTTTTTCATCAAATACATTTTGATCTAAGTTTATGAAGAAATTTGATTTTTAAAATGTTTTTATTGAATCTGTTTTATAGCAGAAATTAAAAAGTATTTTTTTTTTCAATATTTTAGTTTTGTGTCGTTTATATAATAAAAAACCTAGTGGTGATCAAATACCACCAAAAGAAAGCTCTTTTTGTGTGAAAAACATGATAGAAATTTCATTTGGGTATAGTGTTGCATGACCGCGCAATTGCCTGTTAAAGTAGCGCAGTGCCGAACAGCAAAAAATGGCCTGGTCCTGAAGAGGGTAAAATCTTCTGGAACGTAAGTGGTTAAAGAATGATGACTTTTCAAGGATTTACTTTTTTGGAAAATGCACTGTTAGATTTTCCTAAATGTCCCACTGAAATAAACATTTTATCAAAGCACTTTAATGAGATGCTATCAATTTAAAAAACTAAAAAGGTAAAAGCAAAGAAAAAAAAATTATTGTGAATGCTTACCTGAAGCAGTTTTATTTTCCATAAAAAATTTTTTATTAACTTGCAATGTGACTCTTAACTCACTAGCAAATTTCACTACATCAGGAATGTCATTTCTCTAGCATACCCCCTTTCCTTCTTGCATGTTACAACCCTCTACTCTTTGAGCAGCTTCTAATTCTTACCCCAGCAGCAAGTCCACCCCTCATCTCCCTGCCTAATCTTTTATATAGCTGTTGGGGATGAAGCAAAGGGGAAAGTGACATGAGTTATATCTCAGAGTCTTCTGGAGCTGCTGAAATCACATCCAAGACCCAATGCATGTGACTCTGGTGTTAAGCTGCTGCTGGAGGACACAGGCACACCATCCAGCCCCACTGCTGGCAGCCTGTCAAGCTCTATCAGAGTTCGACAGCTGGTGTGGCTGGACAGGACTGGGCGGTGTACTCAATTATACTTTTAATTAGGGCAGTATGGACCTCAGAATGACTGCCCAGAACACAGACACATAGGGGTTTATGTATTAAAGCTGGAGAGTGCAAAATCAGGCTCACTTCTGCAGAGAAACCAATCAGCTTCTAACTTCAGCTTGTTCAATTAAGCTATGGCAATAAAACCTGGAAGCTGATTGGTTCTTCTGCAGAAGTGAGCCTGATTTTGACTTCTCCAGCTTTAGTAAATAAACCCCATACTGCCTTAAAGAGGAACTACACTGCATCTAAACAGGACAAACCAAAAACACTATTCAATTCAAAAATCATTTTGAAAAACACCCTTCTAGCATTTCTGGAAAGTCCCTCCTCCCCTCCTGAAGACTCCTGGGACATATGACATCTTTTTGTCTAGGCATGGAAACCAGGAAGTCACTGAAAAAAAACAAAAATTAAAACAAGTAAAAAGAATATCCTATGCTAAGAGGGAAGTGACGTCAGACGCAAACGAGAAACCGGAAGTGAAGTGGCGGCCATCTTGGAGAGGGGAATACGGACTGTTACAGGCGGTTGGACTCTCCTTGACTGGTGACGGCAAAAAGGTTTTCCATATATACCATGCGTTAAGCAAGATTTTAACACTGTAAGCAGTACCATTAAAGCTTTTGAAATTTAGTGTGTGGCGGTATTACACTATATTCTGTTCTATATTTGGGTATGTGGATGGCGGATATGACGGAGAATGGTCTGAAACACTAGTGTGGATGGATCCACATGGTGTTAGGAGGTGGAAGTGAAATTCGAGGATACTGGCAGGAGGAAAAATTCATCCCATCATACAGTCTTCTTGATGTTTGTTTCTAAGGCAAAAGTTGTTTTGGAACATTGGTAAGGGTATTTATTCCTTACTCTAGTAGAAGTGTACTCTGTCGTGTGTTTGGAGCACAAAAAGAGTGATTCACTTACACAGTTTTGCACTACACATTGTGTATTTGCACATGTGTTTATATATATATATATATATATATATATATATATATATATATTTTATATATCCTTATGTTTACACTTTTTCACTTGGGTGGAATATCACTGGAGGAGTCTTATATAATTTTT
Source organism: Staurois parvus (assembly GCF_062004578.1). Lineage (NCBI taxonomy): Eukaryota > Metazoa > Chordata > Amphibia > Anura > Ranidae > Staurois > Staurois parvus. Next base: position 280,567 of record NW_028317984.1, read on the forward strand.
ATTTATTAAGGATAATGCACTATGTGGTTTTTATGTTTTTGTTTTTGAGGTAAATCAAGTTGCTACAAGAGGCTGAGGATTTGAACATAATTTTTGGACACACAATTTTTTGGACACTTGGATTTATGGATTTATTTCTCTAAGGATTATATGATTTTTATAAGAATTTTTGATTGTTTCACGGGACTTTATTTATTCACAGATTAAGGGAAAGGCTTATTATTATTTATTACTGAGCATATTATTGTTTATATCCTATGCTAGCAGCATAAGGATTAAAAATAGTCAATGTTGACTGAGAGAGTGAAGTTCCACTTTAAATGGAAGTACAGCTATGTGCACTACCCAGCCTCATTCAGCCACAGCAGCTGTCAGACTCTAAAAGTTTTACAAGCTGCCGGCAGCATGGATGGGGCCCTCTAGCCACAGCTAAATGCTAGAGCATCATGTACTCCCAGAGTGCATGAGGCCTAAAGCTGACCATGATACAATGTAGAATAATAACCAATTCCAAGGAAAATGTTGCATCAGAATAAATTTACACTTTTCCCACAACAAGAGTATTTAAGCTACTACACATATCAGGACTGTGATAGAGAGCTGTGTCACAGATCATTTAAGTAATAACAAACATAAGCATCCAAAAAACATACAATTACTAAGACTCTATAGTAATTGAGATTTTTCTGGAAAGCTATGATGGCATTATACCAAAGACCAGCTATGACAATTATTTTAAACCCACTGAACAATTACAAACTCTATATTTTAAAAGTTACGTTTCGGTTTTAACATGATAGCATCAAACTGACACATCTGATTATTTCTCAAGGACAATGGTCTCAATTTCAACTTAGGGTGGTCATAAACAGCTCAATCCACATTCTGATTAAATGCCCCAAGTAACTGAATAGCACCTCTAATTGTTAGAAGCACTTGTCCTCATACACAGATTTTCCAATTTGATAATGGCACAGATGAGCGAACAAAAAAACATTATTAAGTCCAATACGAATGGGCAGAGGTCTACTGAAGCCTTACTTAACATGCAGAGTATACAGGCAAGATTCGCTTGTGCTCCTTTTAGGTAGGCCATATAGTATATTAACCACTTTTCTTTCCTTCAACCTTGGGTTCAGTGTTGATTGGGGAATCACTCCTGCGGAGCTATTGTATTCTGACAGTGTGAAGTTTCCCAGCCACCAGAATACAATGATATACAGCCTTCAGTAGTGATCAAACTAAAAAAAAAAACCTGACAGGCTGGTTGTACCGAATTTGATTGATAGCCCATACATGGATCGAAATTCCATCTGTCTATGGCTGGCTTTAGGCAAGCAATAATAGTGCAATGGCCTCATATATAGTAGCTTAATTTGATAAGAAAATCTTAGTTACAAAATTGTTAAGTGCAGCAGTCACAGCAACAATTCACAAAATGTATTCTGATTGGTGATAACAAATTTTCAAATTTATTAAGAACCCCTTAAAATAACCCCATTTTGAAAATTAAATTGCCAAAATTCTTAACTTTCTCATTGACAATGCCACTAAATGTCACTCCCTTGAAGAGCAATTGTTGATCTCCTGGTTCTCCCTTGAGCTCAGTGTTTCCTCCCACCAATTTCCACGTCACTACAGCAGCTTTTATTGACACAAGGGTTGGCAGGAGAAACTACCATTTAATAAAGTGCCATTTTTATGCGAAGAGGGTCATTTAATAAAAATCATCCTAAGATTCTTGTAATATGGAAACAGTTTTGCTTCCCCTTACCTCACAGGAATGTCCTTTAACTTGTGATTAATCTTTAATATTCACTTGTAACATTACAGCACTCTTACAACACTGATTGCCTCTTTCAAAAAGTATCTCTCTAATGTTACAGTCTTTTGAATCATGCAGCAGTCTTGTAACCTGACAGCTAACTAACATGTAATGTAAAAGTTTTCTCCTGCAATAAGGCAGTTTCATGTAGTATGCCACCAACTCAGATACTCTCCTCCCAGAAGTGATGGCAACCAGAAACTCAACCTTGTGAATGACCGTGACAAAGAAAATATCCCTGATCTGTTCAAACGGCTGTCTCTGGAGTGCCAAGAAAAAGTTCAGATCCCATGGAGTCACAGAGGAGCGCACACTGTGAAACGCCTTTGTACCTCTTGTCACAGTGAAATTTCTGGTTCTGCAACTGACGAGTCTGAGCTTGGAAGTGGAGAGTTTATGGTTTCCCCTTGGGAAGAAAAACTCTTACTTGAGCTGTGCCTAGGATAAGGCCTAGATTTTCCAAGTCATTCGTTGGTTCCAGTATTGACTCCTGAAGGTTCAAGACCCATCCAAACCTCTACAAGGTCTGGATGCTCAAAGTTATTTTGCCCACCAGAATCTGTGCTGACTGTTCCTGCAAAAGGAAGTTGTCCAGATATCCTACAATGAGAATGCCTTGAGAGTGCAGTGAAGTTAGCATAGAAGCCAAAACCTTGGTAAACACCTTTGGTACAGAAGATAGATGAACTGACAGAGCTACAAACTGGAAGTGGAGAACCACAGCAAACCAAAGGAATCGCTGATAGGATGGAAAAATGGGAAATGTGTACAGACTCTAGGAAGTTTACATAATGGGGGGTGGCTATGAAAGACACCATACAGAATTTCTGGGCCCAAATTAGGACATTTAAGGCCCTGAGATCCAAGATGGGCCAAAAGTTCCTTTTGGTTTGGGAACCTGTAGAACCGTTGTGTCACAGGTATATTTACTACAACAGCGACTGGGGCAGTGACCCCCTGCTTCAAAAGACCCACTAGGGCTGTATACAAATCTGCTTATCTGTGCCATGACACAAGCAGGTTGTAAGAAATGAACCAGGGAGGGGAAGTTATCTTGTAACCCCTGGAACCACCTCCAGCATCCAAGCATCTAAAATGCTGGTTGCCCAAATATCCGCAAGGGCTAACAGACATTACCCCACTTTCCAACGGCTTTTCATTATAAAAAAGATTTATCTGAGGCTTTGGGATTTTTACAGTACATTTTTTTGACAGGAAAATGCTCCCGAAAACTCTACAAAAAATGTTTTCGGCTCCTAAATGTTAAAGCTTGAAAAATGCTTCTAGCATAAAGAAGTGTGAATGTACACATAGAATAACACTATTAGCTTCTAGGAGTAGAAAAAAAAGCTCATAACAGCTTCTAGGAGTTTAAAAAAAATGCTAGTGTGCATGCAGCTTCAAATGCTTTATAACACTGTTCAACAGGTAAAAAGTTTTGGGCATAAAATTAGCTAATCTTACATAATTTTGGGGTGCTGAAAACGAAAATGACCCTAAAAAATGTTGATTGGCTCTAGTTTCCATGATATATTCACCCATCTAATGACGTAAGCCATTCAAAATTATGATGCAACTTCAGCTGCATATTGCGCAATTGATACTGGTGACCAATAGAAAATTGCATGTATACTGAGATGATGCAATATTAGCCTTTAATTGCATCACTTCACTGCATAAAAGCTGCAGTATCTGTAGCTGATTGTAGTTCGACAGCGTCTTTACATTTCGTTTTATGCTTATATAGGCTACTCAGTAATGCCTCGAACTTGTGTGAATAAAGCAGATAATTTCTGCTATATCTGCGGTGAAATAACTTTTATCTCACAAAAAAGGAGGATAACAGGAATGATTAAGAAAGCCTACAACTTGTATTTTGGCTGCAAGATAGGAGACCAGGACAAGAGCTGGGCACCACATATATGCTGCAATTCTTGTGGGACGGCACTGGAGCAATGGTTGAATGGAAAAAAGGCATCTATGCCTTTCGCTGTGCCAATGATTTGGAGAGAGACAACAGATCATGTTAGTAATTGTTACTTTTGTATGGTGCCTCCAATTGTAAAAGGGCTAAATAAGAAGAAAAAGTTATCTGTGCACTATCCAAATATTCCATCGGCAATACGTCCAGTTCCTCATGGAGAGGGGCTACCAATTCCTAAAGCACCAGAATCCTTCATGGTTGAGTCAAGTGAGGAAGAACCTGAAGCGTGTAGTCATCAACCGTCAACCTCACATGACCCAGACTTTCTTCCATCCACACCCACTGAACCACACCTCATTACACAAGTGGAATTGAGCGATCTTATCATATTCAACTTAGCTTATGGCTATAATTTTTCTTGGTAATCCTATGCAATATATTATGCCATTTAGGCTTTGTTATGTAGTCAATATCACTTGCTTTATATTTGTGGAAAGACATCTATCTATATAATTATTGTGCATTATGTAGTCATTACGCCTATAGTAGAAAACTTTCCGTTTACAGAAAAACTAGAGCCAATTGACAAATTTCATTGTTATATTTGAACTCAGAATGTGAAATTCATTAATAAATGGATCCTTTTGTTTCCAAAACTGGCAAATAATAAAAATTTGTTGAACAGTGTAATTAAGGAATCAACTTCCATAGTAATTAGATCCCTTTTGATGGCCTTCATTAATTCAGCTAGACATTGGCAGACTAAGGTCAAGGCCAGGACAGGCTGCAATGCCAGGTCTGCCAGAGACAGCAAACATTTTTAAAGAGTCTTCAAGTGCTTGTCAGCAGGATCCTTAAACACAGACGCATCATCCACAGGGATGGTTAAGGCTTTGTTAAGAAGGAATACTGCCGGATTCACAGAAGGGGCAGCCCATTTTTTAACAAAGCCTTTGTGCTGCCACGCAGCTTTACTGTTTAGCAGTTGTTATTTACATGTTATATTATAATGTTATTTGGTATCATCCACACACCCCTGCTGTTTCTGACTAGTTGGTTGCTTCCACCCTTCATTTCCTGTTGTAACACCATTTTAGTTTAGTGGTTATCAAGATGCAGTAGAGTGAGGAGGCTATGTACATCACTGGAAATTTACCTATGAAAACACCTTTATGTTCACACCTTTGTTACCTTGAAGCATAAAGAAGCATTGGAAAATACCTCTGAAGTTGTTATTCATTGAGTAAACTATCTGTTAAGGCGATCATTCAACTTGCTGCACACACATTCTGACAGACTGGGTCTAAACGAATCTCGCCACAAGTACAACCGATGCCAAGACAGAACAGTAAATTTCCAGTAAATCTCCATGAGAATTCATAACACAGCCATCTCTGCAGCTTCAGAACTGTGAGTAACCATTCTCCTGTATGAAGAACAGTAATCTTGTCTGTGCACTGAGTGAAGCATCCAGTGTGAGCCAGGCTGCTGCTCTAGCTGCCTCATTGCAATAGATATTCAGCTCCCCAGCTCAGCCTGCTTGCAAATAAAAGTAACTACCTACAGAACTGAGCTTCTGCAGATTTCCAACAAGATTCTAAAACTACAGCACTTGTCATTATGTCTGACAGAGATCCCTCTTATGAGTCACCTGCATGTAATCAAGATAAAACAGAAACCATGCTGCATTCTGCCCGTCCTGTTAGAGCCCCTCATCCATCTTTGAAGGCAAGGGAGGCTTATGATGCAAGTAAGGAAGAGACATACAGTAACCTGACTGCATTATGGAAGAAAACTTTAAGTTGTATAACAGCCAGTAATGAAACTAGCAACAATTCTGAGCAATTGAACACTGCCCTCTCAAGGGTTAAGAAGGCATTTGAGAATTATAAAAGACTTTCTGAAAAGTACTCTTCCCTTTTGTCACATTCCAATGAAGAGGGAGCTTCAATAGAATTAAAGAACTTTATTTCTACTGACCAGCAGAGACATACCACTTATCTTGAAGCAAAGACACAGATAGAGGGTAGATTAGCACAACTACATGAAATTACATCCTGTATATCTGCTTCTTCCAGACACTCAGGAAAATCAAATAGATCTGCCCGCTCATATCATAAATCATCTTCTAAGTCATTGCGGTCCTGCTCTGTAAGGTCAACACTGAGCGACCAAATACTCAAAGCCCGCCAAAAGGTTGCAGTAGCCCAGGTTCAAGCCACCTGTTCTGAAAGAGAAGCAGCCTTCAAGGCAGAAGCTAAATGCAAGGAAGCAGAAGCTAAATGCAAGGAAGCAGCCTTCAAGGCAGAAGCTAAAAGCAAGGAAGCAGCCTTCGAAGCAGAAGCTAAACGCATTCAAGCAAGAATACAAGCAGAATCAGAGGCTCAGCTAGAAATCCTTCAGAAAAATAGAGAAAAGGAAGTAGCCTTAGCAGAATTATCCGTCTTGGAACAAGCCCTTTTAGAAGAAGAAGGAGCATATTGTCCCAGCTTGGCTGCTTGTCAAGACCCTGTTGAAAGGACCCTACAGTTTGTCTTAACCCAGAACCACAATGATACAGTTCCACCTACAGGTGGAGATTCTTCCCATAATCATCCAGCAAGTCAATCAGAAGGCAACATGTCGTCAAAGCAAGCTGATCAACCAGACGCACCTTCCAACAGAGACACTCCACAACTACCATGTGCCACAAAATTAAGTGTACCAACCTATCCAGCTCATGTGCCACCACAAACATATGTGAATAGAGATTACAAGGGCACAACAGAAGACAACAGAGTGAACTCTATACCTCCTGTAATACAGTTAACTTCAACTTGAAACGCACAGAGATCTTCAGACACCAGACCCTTACCTGGATTGAACCCATCTGCAATACCTTTCTCTCCACCTATCAGCCAGCATCAGATACCAACCATGATTCAAGATGGTGCACCATCAGTATCACCTGTGGATGTAAAAACTGAAAGGGTTGATATTGCAGAGTTCAGCAAGTACATGATTCGGCGAGAGTTAATTACTACTGGACTGTCTAGATTCGACGATCACCCAGAGAACTATAGGAGTTGGAGATCTACATTTAAGGCGGTAACCAAGAACTTGGACATTGAACCTCAAGCAGAACTTGACTTACTAATAAGGTGGTTGGGGCGTCAATCTTCAGAACAAGTAAAAGAGACTTAAATCTGTCTACATTTATAACTTTGAAGCAGGCCTCAATGCTGCCTGGGAACGTCTGGAACAAGACTATGGGAGCCCCGAAGTCATTGAATCTGCCTTATTCCAGAGACTAAAGGACTTTCCTAAGATTTCTGTTAAGGACAATCATAGGCTTAGAGAGTTAGGTGACCTCCTTCATGAACTTGAAATTGCTAAGTCAGATCCTAGTTTGCCAGGTCTTAGCTATTTAGACACTGCTCAGGGCGTAAATCCTATTGTAGCAAAGTTGCCTAGTCATCTCCAGGGAAAGTGGACTAGCGTAGGATCAAAGTATAAATATGAACACCATGTTTCTTTTCCCCCCTTTTCCTATTTTGCAGAGTTCGTCAGGAAGATCGCAAGAACCAAGAATGACCCAAGCTTCCTGTATCCAGATACAACCATCTTTCCTTCAACTACTTCAAAGGGTATTGCCACCAACAGTAAATTCAAGGACTTAAGGCATCCTATTGTCGTGAGGAAGACCGCTATCACATCCAACGTCTTGGCTACAGACACTAAATTACAAGATACCAAGGCAAGCAAGCTTGATCAACAGTGTCCCATTCATAATGCGCCACATTCTCTCTCCAAATGTCGTGCATTTAAGGACAAGCCTATTGAAGAACGCAAGATATTTCTCAAAGAACATAATATCTGTTTCAAGTGTTGTGCATCTTCTGATCATTTCGCTAGAGACTGTAAGATCGCCATCAGATGTTCCCTGTGCAACAGTGCGAGGCATGTGGACGCTCTTCATTCAGACCTGTTCAAAGGGAAACCTACACCCGGCAGCAACCCCAAGACCACCTCAGATGATGGCGGGGAGAGAACCGAGCAACATGCCAACCCCGTAACCACAAGATGTACAGAGGTGTGTGGAGAAGGGCTTCATAGCAAGTCTTGCAGCAAGATATGTCTTGTAAGGGTTTTTCCTGAAGGATGTCCACAAAATGCCATAAAAATGTATGCCATACTCGACGATCAGAGCAATCGTTCGTTGGCAAGTACAGAATTCTTTGACTTATTCAACATTCATGGAGAGGCCTGGTCCTATACCTTGCAGACATGCGCAGGAAGAGTCAATACTTCTGGAAGAAGGGCCCATGGCTTTATAGTGGCATCAGAATATGAGAACATAGAGTTTCCTCTTCCTACTCTAATCGAATGTGATCAACTACCGAACAACAGAGAAGAGATCCCCACACCTGAGGTTGCACATCATCACCCTCATTTGAGCCACATTGCTAAATGCATTCCTACACTTAGCAAGGATGCGAAGATCTTGATTCTTCTAGGGAGACACATTCCTAGAGTTCATAAAATAAGAGAGTTATGCAACGGTCCAGATGATGCTCCTTATGCCCAGAAACTTGATCTTGGATGGGTGATTAGAGATGAGCGAATCGAACCAGGCGAACCGGAATTCGAGTCGAATTTCAGGAAATATTCGATTCGCGTTGAATCCGAAATTTTGCCTACTTCGGGTGCGCGAATCGAATATTTCCCGATCAGCCGGCAAAAGTGTCCCTGCAGTGAGCTCCGCTATTTCTGACAGTTCTCTGACAGAAGGAACACATGTTTAGCGGTTGAAACATTGTATCTATTAGTTTCCATTTAGGATACAGATGTTTCAACCGCTGTACATGTGAAGAAGCTGTCAGAGAACTGTCAGAAATAGAGGAACTCTGCACATACACTTTTTGCCGGCTTGGAATTATTCTTATTTTCATCCTACTTCTTCTTCTTCTTCTTCATCCTCATCCTCATCCTCAGAAGAAGAGGATGAGGATGAAGAAGAAGAAGAAGTAGGATGAAAATAAGAATAATTCCAAGCCGGCAAAAAGTGTATGTGCAGAGTTCCTCTATTTCTGACAGTTCTCTGACAGCTTCTTCACATGTACAGCGGTTGAAACATCTGTATCCTAAATGGAAACTAATAGATACAATTTGTATCTATTAGTTTCCATTTAGGATACAGATGTTTCAACCGCTGTACATGTGAAGAAGCTGTCAGAGAACTGTCAGAAATAGAGGAACTCTGCACATACACTTTTTGCCGGCTTGGAATTATTCTTATTTTCATCCTACTTCTTCTTCTTCTTCATCCTCATCATCATCCTCTTCTTCTGAGGATGAGGATGAAGAAGAAGAAGTAGGATGAAAATAAGAATAATTCCAAGCCGGCAAAAAGTGTATGTGCAGAGTTCCTCTATTCTGCAGATACACTTAGAGGAGCTCTGCACATACACTTTTTGCCAGCTTGGAATTAATCTTATTTTCATCCTACTTCTTCTTCTTCTTCTTCATCCTCATCCTCAGAAGAAGAAGAAGAGGATGAGGATGAAGAAGAAGAAGAAGAAGTAGGATGAAAATAATAATAATTCCAAGCCGGCAAAAAGTGTATGTGCAGAGTTCCTCTATTCTGCAGATACACTTAGAGGAGCTCTGCAGATACACTTAGAGGAGCTCTGCAGATACACTTTTTGCCGGCTTGGAATTAATATTATTTTCATCCTACTTCTTCTTCTTCTTCATCCTCATCCTCAGAAGAAGAAGAGGATGAGGATGAAGAAGAAGAAGAAGAAGAAGAAGAAGTAGGATGAAAATAAGAATAATTCCAAGCCGGCAAAAAGTGTATGTGCAGAGTTCCTCTATTCTGCAGATACACTTAGAGGAGCTCTGCACATACACTTAGAGGAGCTCTGCACATACACTTTTTGCCGGCTTGGAATTAATCTTATTTTCATCCTACTTCTTCTTCTTCATCCTCATCCTCAGAAGAAGAAGAAGAGGATGAGGATGAAGAAGAAGAAGAAGAAGTAGGATGAAAATAATAATAATTCCAAGCCGGCAAAAAGTGTATGTGCAGAGCTCCTCTAAGTGTATCTGCAGAATAGAGGAACTCTGCACATACACTTTTTGCCGGAAACCGCTGTATGGAGGGAATGTCCCAGAACTGTCAGAAATAGACTATTTCTGACAGTTCTGGGACATTCCCTCCATACAACGGTTGAAACCGCTGTATGGAGTGAATGTCCCAGAACTGTCAGAAATAGACTATTTCTGACAGTTCTGGGACATTCCTTCCATACAGTGGTTGAAACATTGTATCTATTTGTTTCCATAAATGGATCCATTTATGGAAACAAATAGATACAATGTTTCAACCGCTGTATGGAAGGAATGTCCCAGAACTGTTAGAAATAGTCTATTTCTGACAGTTCTATGACATTCCCTCCATACAGCGGTTGAAACCGCTGTATGGAGTGAATGTCCCAGAACTGTCAGAAATAGTCTATTTCTGACAGTTATGGGACATTCACTCCATACAGCGGTTTCAACCGCTGTATGGAGGGAATGTCATAGAACTGTCAGAAATAGACTATTTATGACAGTTCTGGGACATTCACTCCATACAGCGGTTGAAACATTGTATCTATTTTTTTCCATAAATGACATTCTGCAAATACACTTAGAGGAGCGCTGCAGATACACTTTTTGCCAGCTTGGAATTAATCTTATTTTCATCCTACTTCTTCTTCATCTTCTTCTTCTTCATCCTCATCCTCATAAGAAGAAGAAGAGGATGAGGATGAAGAAGAAGAAGAAGAAGAAGTAGGATGAAAATAAGAATAATTCCAAGCCGGCAAAAAGTGTATCTGCAGCGCTCCTCTAAGTGTATCTGCAGAATGTCATTTATGGAAAAAAATAGATACAATGTTTCAACCGCTGTATGGAGTGAATGTTCCATAACTGTCAGAAATAGACTATTTATGACAGTTCTGGGACATTCACTCCATACAGCGGTTGAAACCGCTGTATGGAGGGAATGTCATAGAACTGTCAGAAATAGACTATTTATAACAGTTCTGGGACATTCACTCCATACAGCGGTTGAAACCGCTGTATGGAGGGAATGTCATAGAACTGTCAGAAATAGACTATTTATGACAGTTCTGGGACACCCACTCCATACAGCGGTTGAAACATTGTATCTATTTGTTTCCATAAATGGATCCATTTATGGAAACAAATAGATACAATGTTTCAACCGCTGTATGGAGTGAATGTCCCAGAACTGTCAGAAATAGTCTATTTCTGACAGTTCTATGACATTCCCTCCATACAGCGGTTGAAACCGCTGTATGGAGTGAATGTCCCAGAACTGTCAGAAATAGACAGAAACTGTCACAGAACTGTCCTTCTTCTCATCCTTCTTCTTCTCATCCTTCTTCTCATCCTTCTCCTTCTTCTCATCCTTCTCCTTCTTCTCATCCTTCTCCTTCTCCATCTTCTCATCCTTCTCATCCTTCTCCTTCTTCTCATCCTTCTCCTTCTCTTTATCCTTCTCCTTCTCCTTCTTCTCATCCTTCTCCTTCTCCTTCTTCTCATCCTTCTCCTTCTTCTCATCCTTCTCCTTCTTCTCATCCTTCTCATCCTTCTCATCCTTCTCCTCCTTCTCATCCTTCTCCTCCTTCTCATCCTTCTCCTTCTTCTCATCCTTCTCCTTCTTCTCATCCTTCTTCTCATCCTTCTCCTTCTTCTCATCCTTCTCCTTCTTCTCTTCCTTCTCCTTCTCCTTCTTCTCATCCTTCTCCTTCTCCTTCTTCTCATCCTTCTCCTTCTTCTCATCCTTCTCCTTCTCCATCTTCTCATCCTTCTCCTTCTTCTCATCCTTCTCCTTCTCCTTCTTCTTCTCATCCTTCTCCTTCTTCTCATCCTTCTCCTTCTCCTTCTTCTCATCCTTCTCCTTCTTCTCATCCTTCTCCTTCTCCTTCCTCATCTCCAAGGGCATTTAAATTAAAGGTACAGTGTTCTGCACTAATTTAAAGGCTCTCTGAAGCCTAGAAACCTTTTTAATAAGTTAACTTCGTAGCGAATTAATTCGCATCGAATCGAATTTCATACTGGAATTCGCCGAATCAGCCGAATCGAATTTTTGAGAAATTCGCTCATCTCTATGGGTGATAATAGGAGAAGTTTGTTTAGATCAATGTCACAAGCTCTCGGATGTAGCTTCCTACAAAACTAATGTGGAGGGATCATACACCTATCGATCGATGAAATGTCCATTGCACTATTACGTGAAGGAAAGACTTGATTTCAATCCTGAAGTTCCATATCAAGCACTCCAAGGCATTACTTACAAGCTCACTTCTTACAAGGATCTTGGTGATGCAGTGTACCAGACTACTTGTGATGACAACAAGATTGCTCCTTCGGTCGAAGACAAGGAGTTTATCAAGATTATGAATGAAGAGTTCTTCAAGGACAACTCCAACAGTTGGGTAGCCCCATTACCCTTTCGTGTACCAAGGCTTACTCTCCCTAACAATCGAGAACAAGCTTTAGTCAGATTTGCTGCACTTAAGAGAGACTCCTTGAAAGTATTGGAAGAACTTAATATCCCACGCTGCTATTCACCTACTTCAACTTCAAGAAGTCAGAGGAAAGAGATTCATATCTTTTGCGATGCGTCCACCGAGGCTATAGCGGCCGTGGCTTATCTCAAGATCATAGATTCCTCCGGGAGATCCCATGTCGGGTTTCTTCTAGGAAGAGCCAAGTTAGCTCCAAAACCGGCTCACACTATTCCAAGATTAGAATTGTGTGGAGCAACCCTAGCTGTTGAAGTTGCAGAATTCCTGCAAAACGAAATGGACACTGAAATTGATCAGGTTAAGTACTACACTGACAGCAAGGTCGTACTTGGCTACATATGCAACAGTGTAAGAAGGTTCTATGTGTACGTGGCTAACAGGGTAGAACGAATAAGAAAAATCAGTAGACCTGAACAATGGAACTATGTCCCGACTGGTTTGAATCCCGCCGACATTGCCACGAGGTCAGTGCCAGCAGTTGTCCTCACGCAAACCATTTGGTTTACAGGACCCAAGTTTTTAACAGATCAGTCTTCTACAAACTCAGAAGAAGATATCGATTTCTACCTGGTGGATCCAGACACTGATCAAGAAATCCGCCCTGAAGTTATAACATTGAGTTCTAACATCTGCTCAAGAAGAAACTTGGAAGTAAGACGTTTTGAACGTTTCTCTTCTTGGAAAAGATTGGTGAAGACTATAGCAAGATTGAGTCATATTGCACAGATTTTCCACAAGTCCAACCAGACATTGTCTTGTCATGGATGGCACACTTGCAAGGAGTCACCCAATGCGTTAGAGTATGAGAAGGCAGAGTTATTTATCATACGTCGTGTGCAAGAAGAAGTCTTTGCAGAAGAGATTAAGTGTTTGAGAGGCAATAGACCAGTCTCAAGGGGTAGCCCACTATTCAAACTGAATGCAATAATCAACTCAAGACCATTGACTACCGTATCTACAGACCCAGAATTTCTGACTATCTTAACTCCAGCTACATTATTGAGCAGGAAGATTGGACAGATTCAAGTGCCAAAAGGTATTTTCGATGAAAAGGACGTATATAAACGTCAGTGGAGATACGCTCAATACCTTGCAGATCGTTTCTGGGACAGATGGAGGAAGGAATACCTCACACTTCTTCAAGGACGTAAAAAGTGGCAAACCCAGAAGCCCAATTTAAAGGAAGGGGACCTAGTCCTGCTAAAAGACCAGCAAACTCACCGGATCCAGTGGCCAGTTGGACTTATTACAAAAGCCATTGCCAGTGATGATGGAAGAGTCCGAAGTGTGGAAGTCAGGATCGTTAAGGACGGAGACTCAAAAACCTTTCTCAGACCAGTCACTGAGATTGTCCTAATTATGCCTGCTTCTAGTAATTCTGATTCAGTGTTATGTGAGGGAGTCACTTAAGACCTCTAATATAGCTAACTTGCAGAATTGAGAAGGTTAGATAGTATTTTACTGTATGCAATGTTCATAGTATTTTAAAAGGAAGAAAATAATTGTGTAGTGGTATCTCTCGATACCAGACAGGGAGTGTGCTGCCACGCAGCTTTACTGTTTAGCAGTTGTTATTTACATGTTATATTATAATGTTATTTGGTATCATCCACACACCCCTGCTGTTTCTGACTAGTTGGTTGCTTCCACCCTTCATTTCCTGTTGTAACACCATTTTAGTTTAGTGGTTATCAAGATGCAGTAGAGTGAGGAGGCTATGTACATCACTGGAAATTTACCTATGAAAACACCTTTATGTTCACACCTTTGTTACCTTGAAGCATAAAGAAGCATTGGAAAATACCTCTGAAGTTGTTATTCATTGAGTAAACTATCTGTTAAGGCGATCATTCAACTTGCTGCACACACATTCTGACAGACTGGGTCTAAACGAATCTCGCCACAAGTACAACCGATGCCAAGACAGAACAGCCTTCCTCAAACAGGTACAGGGCTGCTAGCAGTTTGAGAGGGGTAACAACTTATCAGGGTTCCTTCAGCCTACATAGATCCAAAGGATCCCAGAGTAGGGAAAGCACTGGTAGAGGCTACAGGCTGGTCCCTGGGCGTGCCACATCAATAAGAGGTGCTGGTGAAACATCAATGAGCCAAGACAGTCTCTAACATTAGGAGTAGGGGCCTACGATTCCTTTAGTTTAGAGTTGTCCATTAGGAACTTAAGAGATTCAGCAACTAAAGGATCAGAGGCCACCGCTATAGCCGCAGGCAGATCAGATAACTGGACTTGGCAGGAGAAAGACATAAAAGCACGCTTATGACCTATGCAATCAGATTCAGCAATCAAACTTACTATTTGGAACCTAAATTCTGCATGACTGTAGTGAAATTTCCTGGGACAGAGCTGTGGGGGAAGGGCTTGCCCCAGAGAGCTATGGAAGACTCCAGAAGAAGGCAAAATTCCAGACCATCGGTGTCCAGCACCTCAAGAACCAGTACTAATAGTGAATAGTGAGATTTCTTCTTCATGTGTTTAGGATCTGAAAGTTGAATTGTAAGGTTGGGAGCAATGAAGCAAAGTGTACAAGGCTAGGCCTCAAATACTCAAACTTTGCTGCTGGCAGCAGGAGAGAGTCAGGAAGCCCAAGGTGACCAGGTCACTGTGGGCAGGCCACAGCAACAAACCAAGGAGAGCGCTACGTGTCACTTGCAACAACAAGAAGGTGAGTGCTGAATGGTGACAAAGAGAGTGCAAAGCATGCACGACACTCCACCCACTGGATGAGCACCCAATGCTCAGTCCCTTAGTGTTATTCTCCTATGTGGTAACCCAATAGTAAGTGGGGTTTTTAAATGGTGCCCATTGGTTCTAGTAACTAGGTAGCTCCTGGTGCTTGGCCCATATGGCCTACTCACACAGTGTTTCTTCAGAGACAGGGTGACACCTTGGGGTGTGCAAGGTCTTTCGACCTAGGGAGCGCTCCAAGGCTAACTAAAACAACACAATCAGGTCTGGAAAGCACAACTCAGAGCCCAGTGCCCAAAGGTCGCATTCAAGGCTAGTCCACACATACAATCTAGCAGTGGCCAGACACAGCACTCCAAAAGCCTGATCTGGATAGATGTATAGATAGACCAGCTCAGTAGTGACATAGCAAGAGTTTTTAATTGAACTAAAAACAAAAAAACAACAAAGGATAGCTAGAAAAAAAAGGCTAACATTTCAATCAAACTGTCAAACCATTAAATGTCTGATGTCATAAATGATCACATTTGCAGTATTACAGCAGTTGAAGATCAAATAGAGACTAAGATGGCAGCTTCCTTGGCTGAAAACAATAGGACTTTTTAGTTCCACTTTAAAGGATTAGTTCACCTTTGGGAACATGTTCCACCCATTTTTAGGGTGGAACATGGAACATGTTCCTGTAGCCACCGCCAGCCGCCCCCCCCCCCTCCCCTCTGAGAGATAGTACGGGGAAACTTCTCCCCGTACTATCTGTCAAATTTGGAAACAGTGCGGCCATGCGGTGCTCCGCCCACACAGGCGCATCACTCATGCTGTTCTGTGAATGAGTGCCTACAAGTCCTGACAGCCTCAGCAGCTGTGGGCTTGTAGTTTTCAATGAACTAGGTAGTTCAGTGAAGCTTCCTATCAGTATATTTGCTTGCTCGTACCTCCCGTACGGCGAGCAGATATTCTGACAGGTCTGCAGGACACCTGCATGGCAGCAGCGATTTACTGATCGCTGGTGCAATGCTTTACAGGCTCCTTTGGTCAAAAACAATAAATGCACATTTCTTTATATGCAAAAAAATGTACATTTGTTATTTTTGTCCAAAAAGGTGAACTTATCCTTTAAGTGTAATGAGGAGTATTACTGTGCAGTTTCCTGTTGTTAGTGAGGACAGCGTGGTTATATAATCTAAAGTGATTTAATGCAGTTTTTTGCAGAAATTAGCAACAGTTTAATGATAAGATGAGGGGAGAATTCACACCAACAGCTGTGAGAATTACCATACAAGATCTGCAGAGAACAGGGGGCCGGTTCACGGACCTTCACACTGTTGGGGGGGGCCAGACTATAGTTTGAAGAAAATATGAACACATTCCTATGCACACCGTACACATCTTATTTGTAGTGCAAAAAAACAACAGGGAAAAAACAATACAATATTTAAAATGAACTGTACGCTGTAATGCACTGGACACCACAATGCACTGTATTCTGTAACGCACTGGACACCACAATGCACTGTACGTGGTGCGCTCTCCTCCTCTCCTATTGTTCCTGTGAAATTAGGGACTTCCAGGCTGCCGCTGGTTGGGTCCTTGCGACCGAGGACCCAGTGAGCAGCCTAGCCATTAGCTGGTCCGTTTTTTTTTTTTTTCCGGCTGGTTGGCTGTAGTTTGAGGACTCCTGTGCTACGTCCTCTACATTTTGCTTTACTACAATTAAAAGCAATAAAGTCAATGAAAAATAATTCTGACTAGTTGCTATAGGACAACATACTTTTCTCATTAGTTTATGGCTGTGATGGTATGCAGGCAATGTAAATAAATCTTTGACAATGTATTTAATGCTATTTCTTAAGTTCAGAGTGACTACTTTCCCACAAACAGCTCTCTCAACAACTTTTCTCATCTGAACACAACACAATAGATAGGAAAAACTATTTTTCACGTCATGAAGCCTATCTGGATCATTGCCCACTATTTACAGAGGCGTGTTTCTACATACCAATGTGCAAACAAAGATGTAGGCGAATGCAGACACAGTCTGCTAAACTAAAACTAGACTTTTAGCTCTACATGACAATACAGTAGGGCTGAAACTAATAATGGTTTTCACAGTCAATAAGTTGGCCAATTATTGTTTCGAGTAAATTAATCAGATAAAAAACTCAAGAAAAGTGTGGTGTATAATTTAGTTAATATGTACAGTTTAAAAAAAAGACAATTTATTCTTGAATATCCATATGCAGTGGTAAATACAAATAACCAGCTTTATGGTTAGAGACCAAAATATTTAATCCACTCTGAGAAGAGCAGACAGAAGAGTTATATTGTATACGCACCGGCCACTTTATTAGGTACATCTGTTCAATTGCTTGGTAACCAGGGTGGATTTGATTTAAATCCAACTGATTTAAATCACGATTTAAATGACTAGTCAGTAAGGCTTGATTTAAATCATAGTTTTCTACATAAAGACTAATTCTTGCTGGTATAACTTTAATATGCAAGTAGATGAAGATTTTTAGAATAACAACTTTTCATATTAGTTTTTTTATCCCCAGTTTAATAGGTTAATCATTCATATTTGGACAACTTTTCTGTTGTACTTAGGAAGGAGAAAAATAATAATTACCTTAATAATAACAATTTAAAGAGATTTATTCAACTGAAACAATAACATTACAGCATATGTCATTTGCTTAAACAAACATCCATGTTTGTTAATTAATTTGGCTAAACAAAATATATATATTTTAAGAAACTTAGACCGTCAGCCCTTCCTCCTCACACTTAGTTTCACTTTCTTCTTGTGCAGATCTATTCCACTCCAAACAATCAGAAAAATATTGTTTCTATTCTATTCACTGAACTTCTTGAAATTTAGCACTGAAGGGGTTGATTCTGTATTCATAGGTTTGTAGAAGTTAGGATTAAGGTCTTTTTCTTAACTCTGTTCATGTTATAAAATTTTTGCTGTGAAGACGAGGCATGTGATCTCCGCTGAGTCAAATTCAGTTTTGAGAACTGCAAAAGTAAACCAAGCATCTGTGATAATATTTTGTAGGCAGAGAAACTGCCCAATAATCTTACAAAAACCTCTGGAAGAGCATGACATTGTGAATGGATTAATGGAATTTATTTACCAAACAAATTAAACATATACAGCCTTATTCTACATAATTAAAAAACTAATCTTTATTTCATAATGGAATAACCTTTGGATGGTAATATATTTTCCTCAAAAAGCATTTTATTTAAAAAAAATCCGATTTAAATAAAAAAAATCCGATTTAAATAAAAAAAATCACTGATTTTTATCCACCCTGTTGGTAACACAAATTGCTAAATCAGCCAATCACATGGCAGCAGCTCAATGTATTTAGGCATTTAGATGTGGTGCAGATGACTTGCTGAAGTTCAAACCGAGCATGAGAATGGGGAAGAAAGGGGATTTAAGTGACTTTGAACATGGCATGGCTGTTGGTGTCAGGCGGGCTGGTCTAAATATTTTAAAAACTGCTGATCTACTGGGATTTTCACGCACAACCATCTCTACGGTTAACAGAGAATGGTCCGAAAAAGAAAAACTATCAAGTGAGAGGCAGTTGTGTGGACGAAAATGCCTTGTTGATGTTAGAGCAGAATGGGCAGTCGATTTCAGCTGCGACATTCTATATTTAAAAAGAGATCAAAATCTTTACCAATTATAGACCTGTTAGTTTAACTTCTATAGTTGGGAAGATACTGGAGAGTTTAATAAAAGACCACATAGATGAGTTCTTGCTGGAATAAAATATTTTAAGCAACAGACAGCATGGATTCATGAAAGAAAAAAAGTTGTCAAACAAATCTGATTTCTTTTTATGAGGGGGTGAGCAAAACCTTGGACAGAGGGGTGGAGGTGGACGTGGTATACTTGGACAGAGGGGTGGTGGTGAACGTGGTATACTTGGACAGAGGGGTGGCGGTGGATGTGGTATACTTGGATTTTGCAAAAGCGTTTCACACAGTTCCCCACACGCGGCTAATGTGTAAGGTAAAGTCTACAGGCTTGGAAAAATCTGAATGTAAATGGCTAGAAAACTGGCTCAAAGATCGTATTCAGAAAGTAGTGGTTAATGATTCATACTCTGAATGGTCTAGGGTTGTCAGAGGTGTACCCCAGGGTTCAGCGTTGGGACCCTTACTTTTTACTATATTTATAAACTATATAGGGTCTGGGATTACAAATACAATGTCAGTCTTTTGCTGATGACACCAAGCAGTGCAGTCGAATAACGTCCTTGCAGGATGTCTTCAACTTACAAGTCGACCTCAATGCACTGTTTAACGCCTTGACACCGAGCATACGCAAATATGCGGCCTCTCGGCGCCTGTACCTTGACGCCGAGCAGCCACATATTGG